>NC_068277.1:13948-188948 GCF_025860055.1 Xyrauchen texanus | reverse complement strand
ATTGAGGTTGAAGTAATTGGTTTACTTAATCAAAACATTTAAAAAAGATTTTTTAAGTTATTTAAGATCAAATCATTGATTTTATTTATTTTCTTTGACTTTTGTGAGGGTTTGTCGGGGCAGATCCTGGTTCCGCGCGGCATCTCACAAAGTAAGTGAGTCACCTGACAGACGGACCTGTACCCGTTCAAAAATTACTCTCGCGAGTTTGAGCGAGGACACGGGCGTCACCCCGCGTCGTTATTTTCCTTACTCATCAGTTTAAGGCATGCGCAGTAACGGATCGAGTACATTCTACAGTACACATACACGAGTGTACAGTGACGGTGACGCGACACGAGCGTTTATTTCATTCAATACGTGATATTCACACTGACTATAATCATTATAATCAATAAACAACATGTGAAATACATTTAAAACCACTGAAAAATGCCTTTTATAACGTCAATGAGGTGTACACGCAGTGCATTGTGGGACAGCATGTGACGTCACTGTGCTGGTATTTTCAGATTAAACAACACATGGATGAAACATTGCAGCATGGTTGCACAAAGGTTCCAGAATTTATTGCCTCTCACATTAATTTAAGTCTCAACCAATCATGAAAAGATCAACAATGGACAGTTCTGCTTAATGGATGTTTTCTTAAATATAATATTATAAATCAAGGATGTTTTGTAATAAAGGGTTAGAAATATATAGACATACAGTCAATTCAACTCAAATCACGAGCTGGCAGGGTAACCTTGAAAACTGAATCCACTACAGATTACACAATAAATAAGGTCACATGTAATTTGTAATGTATTCCGTTAGATTACACAAATTCAGTAATGTAATCTAAATACATTTGATTACTTCTTCAGCACTGGCAGATTAAAAAAAAAATATTTTGACTATAAAGAAGTAAATAACAAGTGAAAAAAGCCTAAATATCTTATGCAAAGTAAATGTATCTTGTTTTAAACTTTTATTTATCAGTAAAAAAAAATGTCAGGTAAAATTCTCATCAAGAATATGTTTTGCAGTAATCAATGGTCTTATTAGAGAGAAAAAAAATATATATATATATATTAGGGCTGTCAATCAATTACAAATTTTAATTGAATTAATTACATGGTGTCCTGATTAATTAATCACGATTAATCGCATATACAAATATTTGCTGAGAAAGCCCCTCATATAACAATAATTCAATAAATAATGATTATACATATATATATATATATATATATATATATATATATATATATCAATATATAATTATACATAGTTATCTTTAAATATTAAAATATATATATATATATATATATATAAAATTACAAATATTCAGATAATTAAAATGCATTACATTCTTGTAGCAGAATCATTAATAAAACAAAAAGCATCTTTAGAATACAATGTATTGTTTATTACATTGATCATAAGTCAATCATTGACACACAGTTCACAGTAATCCATTACACAAGTGAATTTATCAATCAGAGATTTATTATGAGGGCTTGTTTAAGAACCGTTAATGTACAGCTGCGTCAGACAAAAACGTTTAGTTCACTGTGTCGAGTTAAATATAGTTTAATACTCAATCTTTAAACACATCTTGAGATCTCTTCGCATTTGAACCCTTAGTAACGCATATCTGTGTTGTTTTGTTCACTGTATAAACTGTGTGTTGCTCACACAGCTGAAGTTTCACTTACTGCCCCCTGGAGTAAACAGGTGGTACTACAAGCGTGCGATTAAATGCATTAATTATTTTAACATGTTATTTTTTGTATAATTAATTGCGCGTTACTAACGCGTTAACTCGACAGCCCTAATATATATGTATGATTGATTGTGTATTTTCTTGATAAAAAGAAAAATATATATATATATAATCTTGCCTGATAAGGGGAGCATTTAAAAGCGCTAGAAATAGCATTTTAGCTTAGCATAAAGCTAAATGCTCAGATGACAGTTTACACAAGGTTTATTTATATTTCTGCCTCTCCAAACTTTCTTCAAAACCCACATCTTTTTCTTCAGTGACATCACATCCACCTTTTAAATAGTGTAAAAGCGTCCTCCATCTGCTCATACCCCATTTTCTTCCCAATTTGTAACGTCCAATTCCCAATGTGCATTGTCGCTGACTATCACACCTGGAGTCGTGAGCTTGAATTCAGGGCGTGCTGAGTGACTCCAGCCAGGTCTCCTTAGCAACCAAATTGTCGCGGTTGCTAGGGAGGGTAGAGTCACATGGGGTAACCTCCTCGTGGTCACTATAATGTGGCTCTCGCTCTCGGTGGGGCATGTGGTGAGTTGTGTGTGGATGCCGCGGAGAATAGCGTGAAGCCTCCACACACGCTACATCTCCATGGTATCGCGCTCAACATTACCTTTTTTGCTTTGGTTTTGCTAAACAAGCACTATTCAAGCACAAGGAACAATTATCATGGTATATTTACGTCCGTGTCATGATTCACCGCCGTTCCTTTAAATCAAGTGTTTTGAACGTGACGTCACCTCCACTCCCGAGGGATTATGGGATCATTAAATTCTCACCGGAAATAGTAGGTCATCCGGATATTTCTCGCTCACTGCTTCATTAATACTGTAGATTCGGACATACTACTCAAACTATACTGTTTTTGGCATACTATATAGTAGAGGAGTATGGATATTCGGACGCAGCGAAGATGAGAACACGTTCTTGCGTACACACACAGCTCGATGGAGCGTCAGTCTGAAGGCTGAGATAGCAAGACGTGTGTAAAGAGGAGGAGGGCGTGGCCGGGCCATAACAATGGACGCATGGATGGATGCAGTGTGTAGTGTGCAAGTGTAGTGTGCAGTGTATAATGTGCAGGAGTAGAGTGTAGTGTGCAAATGTAGTGTGCAGGTGTAGTGTGTAGTGTGCAGGTGTAGTGTATAGTGTGCAAGTGTAGTGTGCAGTGTGTAATGTGCAGTGTTCAGGAGTTGTGTGCAGTGTATAGTGTGCATACTAGTGTACGTCCTTAAACAAGCCCTCATAATAAATCTCAGAATGACTGACGAATTAAATTGCAACATGGATTGCAGGTGTAGTGTGCAGTATGTAGTGTGCATGTGCAATGTGCAGTGTGCAGGTGTAGTGTGCAAGTGTAGTGTGCAGTGTGTAATGTGCAGCGTAAAGTGTGCAATTGTAGAGTGTAGTGTGCAGTGTATAATGTGCAGGAGTAGAGTGTAGTGTGCAAATTTAGTGTGCAGGTGTAGGTGTAGTGTGTAGTGTGCAGGTGTAGTGTGTAGTGTGCAAGTGTAGAGTGCCGTGTGTAATGTGCAAGGTAAAGTGTGCAATTGTAGAGTGCAGTGTGTAGTGTGTAGTGTGCAGGTGTAATGTGCAAGTGTAGTGTGCAGTGTAGTGTACAATGTGTAGGTGTAGTGTGCAAGTGTAGTGTGCATGTGTAGTGTGCAGTATGCAGGTGTAGTGTGCAGTCTGTAGTGTGCATGTGCAATGTGCAGTATGCAGGTGTAGTGTGCAAGTGTAGTGTGCAGTGTGTAATGTGCAAGGTAAAGTGTGCAATTGTAGAGTGCAGTGTGTAGTGTGTAGTGTGCAGGTGTAGTGTGCAAGTGTAGTGTGCAAGTGTTGTGCTGTGGATGTGCACAGTGCATGCAGGGGGCGCTCTGCTCTCTCTGTCTCTCTCATTCTCTCTCTGCAGCTCTGCAATTCATTTGCACGGACAGTTTTTATCCAGGAGACAGTCAGAAAACGCCAACTGCAGGCTGTCATGACTACGAAAGCCTAAAACACAGTAATGGATGTAACGCAGTGATTGGATGATGCTTTAAATCCGAATTAATTCTGATAATTTCTGACGTGATGTCTGTAACGGATGAAAAACATGAATAATCAACACTCCTGGACACATAATTAACAATTTGATGAAAAAAAATCTGACTTTCTATAGTTTGATATTATTTAAAATTTCACAAATTAGTCCCTCTGTCCACATATGTCCACATATAACCTTTTGCTCTTGAAAACCCCCCAAAAGAAACAGAGCTACTGGTTACAAATCAAAAGAGAATGAAAAATGCACACATCAGTCACGCTCGGGTCTTGGGAGGTTAAAGTATTTATTTAATAGCCAGTAATAAATAGAGATTAAATAGTGTTTTATGTTCTTCAGTAACAGCAGTAATTAAACATTATATATATATAAACATCCAATGCAAAATAATCTTTACTGTGTTATTATTTGATATTTGTCCAGTGCAAATCTCTCCATGTATGGCAGCCATCCCATTACAGTGTCTGTTCAATTCCAACCCCTCATTCTAGGTGATCACCTGAACCAAATCTAATTTAACAAGGAAACGTATAAAAACACTGCTGTGGTCATCACTGTCCTCTTGCACTGGGACCCGCTGGAAGATAAAAACACTGCTGTGGTCATCACTGTCCTCTTGCACTGGGACCCGCTGGATGATAAAAACACTGCTGTGGTCATCACTGTCCTCTTGCACTGGGACCCGCTGGATGATAAAAACACTGCTGTGGTCATCACTGTCCTCTTGCACTGGGACCCGCTGGATGATAAAAACACTGCTGTGGTCATCACTGTCCTCTTGCACTGGGACCCGCTGGATGATAAAAACACTGCTGTGGTCATCACTGTCCTCTTGCACTGGGACCCGCTGGATGATAAAAACACTGCTGTGGTCATCACTGTCCTCTTGCACTGGGACCAGCTGGATGATAAAAACAGTGCTGTGGTCATCACTGTCCTCTTGCACTGGGACCAGCTGGATGATAAAAACAGTGCTAGTAGTGCCTCAAATGTAACTGGAATTAAATAATAAGTACTGAACATGCCAAAAGAGTTGAAAAGAAAAGATTTGAGTGAGGAAAAGAAGGGTTCAGTTCTGGCTTTAGTGGCAGAGGGACACAGTGGGCGTCAGGTCCTTACGGGTTCAAAGATGGCGGTTCATAAGATCAAGGTCAAGCAGCAGATATTGGGGACACCAAAGCTACAGACCGGCAGACGGCTCAAACGACTTTTCACTGACCGGGATGACCGTCAACTCATTCGAATGTCACTCAACAACCGTAGGAGAACATCAAGTACAAAACAATGGCAAACGGCAGCTGGGCTGAAGTGCACGGCGAGGAACGGTTCGAAACAAGCTAGCCTGAAGTCAAGCAAAGCTAGAAAATAGCCCTTCATCAATGAGTCAGGCTGAGGTGTGCAAAACACCATAAGGATTGAACCGTAGAGCACAGGAGGTAGCTCATCATCAGCGTTGCCCAACACCTGGTCATCTAAAGGCTAGACGGAGACCTGGAGAGGCCTTCAAGCCACAGTGTCACTCAGCAAGGACGCATGAATCAAGACACGTACAAGTTATCCTAAAGACTTGCTTCCTTCTGCTCTGACGATGTTCCCCGACTCTGATCAGAGGGACCCCGAGTCAGCGTTTGTGTTGTTTGATTAAAATGAAGATCTTTAAGGCTGCATTTACACACTGGACAGATCAAACATAGAGAGATTTTTGTCCTGTCTGCTTACACTCTCGTACTACATCAACGGCTGTGTTTACATTAATACTGTTCACACATTCACACACAAGATCTGCCGATCTATTCGCTGTCTGACTGGGGGCAAGGAACACGTTTGATTTAGTTAAACTCACATTTAACTTTATTAACTGTAGAACACAAAAGGAGATGCAGTCTTGGTCACCATCCACATCTTTTTTTCCATACAATGTGCTCTTTTCACAGATGTGATGATGCATTTCCACCTTTTTAGCAGCGTCAGTGTTGCATTGCACATAGCATTTGCATGACATTACCCTGGAATGAGTTCCCACAGCTGCGATGAGGTTTCACACTCATCTGAGGGAGTGACAGGTCATGTGACCGCTCTAATCCAGCGCTCGCTAATGTAATCGATGATTGTTTCTTGAACTGTTGGAGCAAACGGTTAAGCACAAGTTATATTTGCTGTGGTCTCTCATAGAAGTTTACCTGCTATCTTTTATTTCCATTGAAGTGAATGGTGACTGAGGCGGCTAGTCCAACATCTGCTTTATTGTTCCACAGAAGAACATCATACGTGATGTCTCTTCAACTTCAGGCACTTACAGGCGAGATTTTTATTAAAACAGATTTCAGCTTTTTTCTTTTTGATATATGAAGGTCTAAATTAGAAGTGGAAACTTTTTCACCAGATCTTCATCCTTTATTTTTGGTACTTTTCAAATGTATAGAATACGTATAGAATTGAGTGTTTTAGTGACGTCCCAGACTCAGACTGCGGGGTTTCCATCTGTCTTTCTGTCAATAGTCTCTCTGTGTAGCAGCACAACACTGAACACTTGCCCAGAGGCACAAACACAACAGGAGGAATGTGACATGAACTCCATCAAACACTTCCGTCTGATAATAATCACTGCTTTGTCCTGAAGAACAAGACGCCTTTATGACTTTACTTTCTATTTTTGGAGAGAGAGAACATATTTAACAGCTGTTGTGCCACTAATTGAGCTGAACATGACTCATTTTCAACTGCTCATATCCCATAACACTCAAACACGCGATCACGTTTAGTTTAATCGTCTACATTTCGTTCAATATCATGTGGACAGACGAGGACCAAACGTCTGAAGGAAAGAAAGATCTCCAATGAGATCCCTTTAAATATGTCAATGGTTTCTCTCTATAATGTCTCAGACTGTGTTAGAATTTGCCCAGAGCCGAATTAAGGGGCCGTTCACACTGAATGCGTTCTTGCGTTTTAAAAACCAAGACGTATAAGCCCAATGCATATAACAGAATGCACGTGTCGTGAGCAGTGGCGGTCTTAACATAGAGGCATAGGTAGGCGGCTGCTTGGGGCCCCCTACCAGCGGTCGAAGTAGGGGGGCCCCCAACCAACCTAAAACCAATAATAAGAAATAATCAAATAAAAGGCCCCTTATCATCATGAACGCTTCAAAAGCATAGTACATTTTATTAACATTCTTAAGAAATACGTTGAAACGTTGAAGTACTGGTTAAAATGTCCAGTTCATGGTTATCGGTCCCTACACATACACCCCTGTTTTCACAATGAAATGGACTAGTCCGTAGCGGTCTGCGCCATGAAAGATAAACACACAGTGACAGGATGACAGGGATGTACACAAACAGAGACGAAACAAGAGCGAGTCTAAGCGCAAAATGAAAAGAAGTTACCCAAGCGGCTCAATTAAAAGAAAAAAGCGAAAAGACGCTGATAAGTATTTGGCAACGCTGCCAAAGATGACACACTTTTGACGGCTAGCGTTACTGATACAGACAGGAATAAAAGCGTCCAGCGAGTTGAACATGCCGCTACAGCAGCAGCTGTGAAGTGGTGCTAGGTGAGGATAACGTCAACCAAGAAATTGAAGAGGACATCGGCGTTGTTGCCGCCCGCCGTCACCGACAGTGTTATCGAGGTTGACACTGAGGAAGAGTTGTCCAGTGATGGCCATTTTGACAGCGATGAGGAGGCTTTGGTGAGTCAACCTGTGAAATTCACGGTAAAATTTTTTTTACTAACGTAATTGTAGTAGCCCTATGATTCTACAGCATGTGATCCATCATATGTTGTGATAACGTTAACCTGAAGAATTTGTAAAACATTGTGCACAATGAAGGTTTGAACTTTCAGACACACACACAGACATCAAGATTCAGCATAATGAATCATTATCAACAACTGTGATGATATAAGTGCAGTGCATGATGGGAGCCATCAATCAAAACTCATCAATATCTCCCAGCATACATTGCAGCATGAATAAATTATGCTGAATTGCCTAAAGGTGATGATACACAGGGCAACTTCTTGAGCAATGTTGCTTGGGCACTTTCCCATTGAAAATGGGCAATACATTTCTATCTGGATATTTTAGATCGGTCGTAGGCCCTGTGTCTCATCTGGTTGCCTGTTGACGGCCCAGTCTGTAAATTTTTTTGGCGGGGGGGGCCCAAGGCGAAGGTATGTATGGTTCAATTTGCTAAATCCGCCACTGGTCGTGAGACGCACATTCAAAAGTGGAAGCTTGTTTTCACCTGACTTGGCATCTAAAAATGCAATACTGCTTCATGACAAATAAGACAAATGCAAATCCGGTAGTTGTGAATGACCCCTAAGACTCTTTAAAGGGACAGTTCACCCAAAAATGAAAATTCTCTCATCATTTACTCACCCTCATGCCATCCCAGATGTGTGTGACTTTCTTTCTTCACCAGAACACAAATGAAGATTTTTAGAAGAATATTCCAGCTCTGTGGGTCCAATATAACTCCTGTTTCACTGTACATCTTGTCATTGCAGTGTCTACACATGATCGTGATTTCAAGCTCGATTACGCTAGAGCACTAGATGGTGCTTTAGGAAGTGTAATCAAGCTTAACATCATGATCGCCAAAGAGACTGTTGATGTTAAGATGTACAGTGATAAAGGAGTTACATTTTGATCTGTTCTCACCTAAAACCAACTGGATCGGGTTCTGAATATCTCAGCGAGTACTGACACTGACTATCACACCTGGAGTCGTGAGTTTGAATCCAGGGCGTGTGGTGAGTGACTCCAGCCAGGTCTCCTAAGCAACCAGATTGGCCCGGTTGCTAGGGAGGGTAGAGACACATGGGGTAACCTCCTTGTGGTCACTATAATGTGGTTCTCGCTCTCATGGGGTGTGTGGTGAGTCATGCGTGGATGCCGCTGAGAATAGCGTGAAGCCTCCACACGCACTACGTCTCCATGGTAACACACTCAACAAGTCACGTGATAAGATGCGCGGATTGATGGTCTTAAACACGGAGGCAACTGAGATTCGTCCTCCACCAACTGGATTCGTCACTACGCCACCACGAGGGCTTAGAGCGTATTGGGAATTGGGCGTTCCATTTACTGGTGTTTACTTCATTTATTTCCAAACTCCATCAACTCTCCATGGAACCCAAAAGGAGACATTTAGCTGAATGACACAGCTGCATCAAACTCAGAAGTCAGCACTCAAACATTTCT
Source organism: Xyrauchen texanus (assembly GCF_025860055.1). Classification (NCBI taxonomy): domain Eukaryota; kingdom Metazoa; phylum Chordata; class Actinopteri; order Cypriniformes; family Catostomidae; genus Xyrauchen; species Xyrauchen texanus. The sequence goes on along the minus strand of NC_068277.1, from coordinate 179,918 downwards.
CATCAAAACCTTCCATGAGCATATGATCTGAGCTATACTACATTCATTTAAGAGCTCTATACGCTCACTTTACATTTGTGTCTGAGACAAAGCTGAAACCTCCACTGAAACATTGAAGCAATATTTCTTTCCTGGCCGGCTGCATCAGGCGATCATGTCTGAACATGGGCTGTAAAGATCTGAAGTATCCTTTCCCAACATGTTAAATCAACTCTCTGATTTCAGTTATCTACCATACTGTTACTACACTGTTGTCTACGAATGATTCAGCCATAATTACAAGCAGCACACATCCAGCGGTTTTGCAGCATATCTGCGGGTGTTCAGTGTGGGATTATGATCCTATGAGAATTTATGGAGTTCGATCATATCTCAGACATCTGCAGGAAAGCTGTACATCTTCTTCAGTGACTGTGAGCAGATTGTCGCTCTCCACTGGTTTGTTATTGTGAGATGTACAGTAATGTGAGTATTTACTGGGGCCTCTTTTAAATTATGGGCTGCCTGGAAAAATGAAACCAAGGAGACGCGTTCAGGAAGCCGTGGAATTCTGCTCATTTAGATTGGGATCCGCTCAAACTGTGCGCTTCATTCCGCAGTGACCGATTCCTCAAAAAACATCTGAATTTCCTCTCGCTGTCCTGAGCTGTTTTTCTGACCGCTGTGGTTGTCTTGACACCAGCCACAGTCAAATTGAGGAATAACAGTGTTTTGGAGACACAGAGCATCATATTGCACAGGAAACAGAATAACAGTTTCCTGAATGTGTTTGTCTGTCATTTGTAAAAGATCTACCATTTCCATCCCTTGTATGTTTGTTTATGACATATTTGGTTAATTTCATGATGCTTCCATGATTCCACTATCAGGCCAAATGAGGGCGTGCTAGTGCGTGCCAGGGCCAGTTGCGTTCCTACTTTCACTTCCGGGGTTTCATCATGCCTCCTCTGGGCTTTCTCTGGGCCAACGGCCAATGAACATTGCCCCGCCGATTACCTTGGGCCGAACAGGGCCAACTGGGGGTTGAGGTGGGTTCAATGTCAAAGGCGGAGTTTCGCCAAACTTCCCAGGATATGTATCCAGTGCTCGGATTTTCTAAATCTGTTAAATTCGCACAATGGACAAAGAGGTGCCCAAAGAAATTACTTTCCATGGTTCGGTGAACTTTCATAAACAGTGTGCTGGGACATCGTCACGCAGTTAGTGGACCAACCGTGAGCTCTGAGGTTGTCATTGTGTAGAGTACAGGAACAGAACTTTACCATCCTTTTTTTTTTTTTCGAGTTATGAATAGTTATAATAGCTTAAATGGTTCAAATATATTTGTAATATTTTAATTTTCATATTTAATCCCAAATCAATATAAAAATATTTAATTATATTTGCATAAATAGGGCTATTAAGATTTTTGCATTGTGACATTATTTTCAAGACACTTAACATTTTATCCCCAATTCTCATCATTGATGAGATAATGATGATTCTCATTACCGTAATGCATCTGAACGTTTAACTTTTACCCTTCCCATTGTTTTCAGTGATGATTCTCATTACCGTAACACATCCGGACGTTTTGCTTTTACCCTTCCCATTGTTTTCAGTGATGATTCTCATTACCGTAACACATCCGGACGTTTTGCTTTTACCCTTCCCATTGTTTTCAATGATGATTCTCATTACCGTAACACATCCAGACGTTTTGCTTTTACCCTTTACATTGTTTTCAGTGATGATTCTCATTACCGTAACACATCTGAACGTTTAACTTTTACCCTTCCCATTGTTTTCAGTGATGATTCTCATTACCGTAACACATCCGGACGTTTTGCTTTTACCCTTTACATTGTTTTCAGTGATGATTCTCATTACCGTAACACATCCGGACGTTTTGCTTTTACCCTTCCCATTGTTTTCAATGATGATTCTCATTACCGTAACGCATCTGAACGTTTAACTTTTACCCTTCCCATTGTTTTCAGTGATGATTCTCATTACCGTAACACATCCGGACGTTTTGCTTTTACCCTTCCCATTGTTTTCAGTGATGATTCTCATTACCGTAACACATCCGGACGTTTTGCTTTTACCCTTCCCATTGTTTTCAATGATGATTCTCATTACCGTAACACATCCAGACGTTTTGCTTTTACCCTTTACATTGTTTTCAGTGATGATTCTCATTACCGTAACACATCCAGACGTTTTGCTTTTACCCTTCCCATTGTTTTCAATGATGATTCTCATTACCGTAACGCATCTGAACGTTTAACTTTTACCCTTCCCATTGTTTTCAGTGATGATTCTCATTACCGTAACACATCCGGACGTTTTGCTTTTACCCTTCCCATTGTTTTCAATGATGATACTCATTACCGTAACACATCCGGACGTTTTGCTTTTACCCTTCCCATTGTTTTCAGTGATGATTCTCATTACCGTAACACATCCGGACGTTTTGCTTTTACCCTTCCCATTGTTTTCAATGATGATTCTCATTACCGTAACGCATCTGAACGTTTAACTTTTACCCTTCCCATTGTTTTCAATGATGATTCTCATTACCGTAACGCATCTGAACGTTTAACTTTTACCCTTCCCATTGTTTTCAGTGATGATTCTCATTACCGTAACACATCCGGACGTTTTGCTTTTACCCTTCCCATTGTTTTCAATGATGATTCTCATTACCGTAACACATCCGGATGTTTTGCTTTTACCCTTCCCATTGTTTTCAGTGATGATTCTCATTACCGTAACACATCCGGACGTTTTGCTTTTACCCTTCCCATTGTTTTCAGTGATGATTCTCATTACCGTAACACATCCGGACGTTTTGCTTTTACCCTTCCCATTGTTTTCAGTGATGATTCTCATTACCGTAACTAGGGCTGCATCTAACGATTATTTTTGTTGTTGATTAATCTATCGATTATTTCTTCGATTAGTCGACTAATCTAACGATTATTTTTCCGATTAATCTAATGCATATTTTTGGGATTAGCCGATTTATCCATTGGCAAACTTTCCAATAAATAATAAGTACAACTTCTACATTAGTATTTCAAATTTTATTAATTCATTTTCTGATTTTTTTTTTGTATCTGTCCCTATTCAAATAAACAATAAATAAATAAATACACTAGATTACAGCCTAGGCTACTGTTAATATGTAAATATAGCGTTATTGTTTGTTTTTAAAGTCTACATTAGAGACATCTTGCGGGACGGATTTCTCCTTAATAATTCCTAAAAAGCGGACATCTCTGTTATTATCAATGAAACTGACTGCACAATGAATCTTTCATTATATCGATTTGCCAGTATGCAGAATTCAGCACTGAACAAAAAGTCCATTTTGAGGGGTGAGGAGATTCCATCTTAAATGCTTCTGATTGGCCATTGCGTTCAAGAAATCAACACATATGTCTGTGATTGGCTACATTTTTAAACGCTGCAAACATGTTATACATAGAAAAGATTTACAGGCCAGGGTCTATCTATTTTGTTTTAGTTGTTGTTGTTGCTTTTGTGCAACAGATGAATGACAATTTATTTGTTTTGAGATGTTCAATTTATAGATTTCTATTTTGCGGGAGTCCATGAATCGTTTTATTCTCCACTAACCAGCACACACACGAGTGCATTACCGCCAGCGCCACTTTCGGCCATCAGATCCAGCGCCGCACTCTGTTGTGTTGGGTCCAGCGGAGTGCATGTCTCTAGTCTACATGTGCATACACAACTTTTAAAAGCGGGCAATTTAAATGCACTGAAGGCTTCGTTGACAGATTTAAGTTGAAGTTATAAATGAAAGTCCATTTTATTGTGCGCGAATGGGCCAATAAATTACATCTGCACCGTTAGCAATTAACACTATTAACTAGCACACAAGCTGTAATAGCTGAAAAAAGAAGGTATGACCATAACAACAACTCCAAAAACTCACTGTAATAAAGCCTACTACTTACCCAGCTGGCTCGTCGTTTTGAGTTCGCAGAGTCACAGGATGTTTCCTTTTAAGATGCTCGTTCATAGCAGTTGTGCTGCCATGGTATGACATTTCCGCTTTGCATAGTGAACAAAGCACCTTTCTGTTCGGCTGTAGTTTAAAGTATTCCCATACTTTGGATGATCGTGGTCTGGCTTTATGTGATAAAGCCAGATTGTCATTTTCACCATGAGCTGGAGCAGAAGCGCCATTACTCGATATTTAAACGTAAATAATGAATGTGACGCGTCGACGCATTTCATTCGTGTCGACGTATTTTCATAGTCGACGTAATCGATGATGTCGACGCGTCGTTGCGGCCCTAACCGTAACACATCCGGACGTTTTGCTTTTACCCTTCCCATTGTTTTCAGTGATGATTCTCATTACCGTAACACATCCGGACGTTTTGCTTTTACCCTTCCCATTGTTTTCAGTGATGATTCTCATTACCGTAACACATCCGGACGTTTTGCTTTTACCCTTCCCATTGTTTTCAATGATGATTCTCATTACCGTAATACATCCGGACGTTTTGCTTTTACTCTTCCCATTGTTTTCAATGATGATTCTCATTACCGTAATACATCCGGACGTTTTGCTTTTACCCTTCCCATTGTTTTCAATGATGATTCTCATTACCGTAACACATCCGGACGTTTAACTTTTACTCTTCCCATTGTTTTCAATGATGATTCTCATTACCGTAATACATCCGGACGTTTTGCTTTTACTCTTCCCATTGTTTTCAATGATGATTCTCATTGCCATAACGCATTAGATTTTTATTTGCCTGTAAAAAAATACTGTTGTACTTTAAAAATTTAATAAAATCTGTTAAAATGAAAGGCCAAGGGAGTAAACTTTATGAAGATGATCATAATTACCTGTTTTTTGTATTGCTGTAAAGACAATTGGGAGTTAAAATGTATGAAAATAATTTCACAAAGTAAAAAATATTTTTTTATATATATGTTTAAAGGCTGTATGCTTATATGCTTAAGCCTGTAAAAATATGCATACTTTTCTGTATGTAAAACATAATTTAATATTTGTGTCTCTTGACTTTGGAGGAAAATACAACCAGGACATTTTCTTGAATGATTTTGTGCGAATCATCCTTTTACAAACATGCTTGATAAATACGACACACATTTGTTTTATTGGGAATCATTGAATGGAACCTGAATTTATTCAGAAATCAGAGATGTTTCATGTGACTACACAGATTATCAACATAATACAGATTCTCATTAAACAGAAAACAGCTTTTGATTTCTTTCGCAGGACATTTGTTGTGGTGTGAAAAGAAAACACTGACTGACAGACGACTAAATGGATTGAGACTCTCCAGTGAAATAAACAATAAGAGAAGTGAGAGGAAGAGAGAAATAATAATCTAGCTAATCCAGACCAATCTCTGCCGATCAAACCTTCTGCACACAGACAAAACACAGCGGGATTAAACACATGCTTGCTTGCATCTGATCAGCTTTAGCGGGTTTGTTTTGTGGGCTGTGGACACTAAAGGCCCGTGGTGGGCTCCTTAAACACCAAACAACATATCAGACGTCAGACAAGTGGACGTCTGGTGGACACACTGTTGGAATTCGCTTCAGGAAGAACACGGTTCAGACTCTAACGGTGCTGTGAATATCCCACAAACGCTCACAATCCTGGAGCAACAACGTTATACTTTTGGTGTGGAAGACGTTTACGTTGTTTTAGAAAAGATATACGCAAGACATTTTGATCAAACTGACATTTGAAAAAAAGCTAAATGAAATGGCTAAATTCTGCCATGTGTAAATCTAATGAACATATCTCTAAACTCGGGTTTTTGGAGGAATTTGGCAACTTAAATGTGTTTTGAAGATATTTTGTGGATCGCAGCTGAGCAAGAAACCTGTTTATTTTCTATTAGCTAGAGAGAGTTGGAGTTATGTGCTCATTAAAAGGTGTTTAAGCTCCTTGGAAATCCTATTAGACTTCTTAAATGGGTTATTTATAAATGCTCGGTTGCCAGAGCCGTTTAGAAGCGCTCGACGCACTTGTAAAGTACATATAGTACACTTCATGTAATCATTACTGAGGTTGCTGATGAATTATAATGATGCCCAAATACTTTCTTAAATGAAGTTAGTGTGAATAAACTTAAAATAACAGAGTTCTTGCCCGGATATTAACTTTAAGACTTTAAGATTTATTCAGATTTAATTAGATATTTAATTTGCATAAACCCATATGTAGTGTTCGCGTCGCTTTTACTGCTATGATAGTCGTTCGCACCATTGTTTGAATAAATGTTTTATATTATTATATTTATGCTTTTGGCCTTAATTTTGGGCATTTTTACGATTTGTGTTCATTAGATTTGTTGAGCACATCATAATATCTTCAGATAAACTGAGACACTTTTTCATGGTGTTTCACCAGTGAAGTTTTTCTCTTTTTGTTGTTGCCTTCTGGATCTATTTGAAGGATTATTTGGAATATTATTTTATCGTCATGAGCTTGGGAAAGTTGCCTGCGATTAAAGGACTGGTCACCACATCTAACAATAATCGGCGCTTTAAAAGCGACCTGTCGGTGGACATGATCAGTCAGCCGCTCGGGGACTTCCGCCACACTATGCACGTTGGCCGCGGCGGAGACGTCTTCGGTGACACCTCATTTTTAAGCAACTACGGCGGTTCAATGAACAACGAAGGGCCGGGGAATCCGGATTCACCATCCGGCTCAAAAACAACAAGATTTTTCTCGCGCACACTTCGACACGTACGGAAAAACCCTCCGCCTCGGCTGAGAGGGGGGTCACGTGACTTCACCTCCCCTCCCCCGCTGATCTCACCCATCACTAAAAACATCATCTCTCTGCCTCAGCTGAACCTGGACACTTCCAAAGACCACCGCAAGAGGGCGCTACTACCCATCTCCATCAGTTCACCTGCACAGTCGCTCTGCTCGTACGGTAAGAGCCTGAACACAGACACATCACAGATACTGAGATGAACTGTTGATCAATAATCAGATATTTCTTTTGTATGTTGTTAAAGGCCTTTAAATTACATTTTTGGGCACACAGGCTACAATTCCTTTTGTTTTATACAAACATCTACATCACATACTTTTGAGAGTAATAATCACATAGGATTACATAATCAGATTACAAAACCAAGTACTTTTAATTAGACTGAATTACATTTTAAAATACTCGAAATCAGCTTAGTTACTTTTTTATGGATTACATGATTACATATTAATTTATTGATCCCTCTAATTCTGAATCAGCCTACAGCTGATATACCTTCTCTAAGTTTTTTTTTTTGTGTTTTTCAAAATGGGGTGGAACTGCACACACAGACCTGAGACTAGCCACCAGCCATAATTACACTGAAGGTGGAAAGGTAATCACATAAATGCTGAACTGAATTCATTAGTGTAGTAAAGTTAGTTTTAGTTTAGCAAACTGCTTTAGTCCTGCTCAACCCACTCCGAGTGGGATTCGAACTAGCATCAGCCGGTAAGGGAGGTGGACATGCTAACGAGGAGGCTCTTGAGGCCGGGGTAGTGAGTTTTACACATACTGCTCAGCTATTACATCCATCCGGGTCACGGCACCACTGTAACCGGTCGTGCTCGACCCACTCCAAGTGGGATTCGCATGGGAGGCGGTTGCGCTAACAAGGAGGCTAAAGGCTACATTGCCTAACGTCTGTTGCTAGTGCACATCTTGAGGCCAGGGGAGTTAAGTTTACACACTGCACAGCCATCACATCCATCCGGGTCACGGCACCACTGTATCTAGTCCTGTTCATCCCGCTCTGAGCAGGATTCGAACCGGCATCAGCCAGCATGGGAGGCGGGTGCGCTAATGAGGAGGCTAATGGCTACAGCGCCTAAAGTCTGTTGCTAGTGCACCTCTTGAAGCCAGGGGAGTGAGGTTTGCACATAGCGCACAGTTATCACGCACCGGATGGCTCCTGTTACACTCACCCTCTAAACTTCACTCCCATCCGGGTCACGGCACCACTGTAACCTGCTTAGCCCGCTCCGAACATGATTCGAACCGCACAGATATCACGTACGAGCTGGATCCTGTTACACTTTTGTTCTCGGCTTCAAAAATTTACATTTATGTGCTTTTGCAACCATTTTTGAAACTTTTTTATAACTGGTCTAATCTGTTAATGCCAAATTGTCAGAGTAAGAACATTTTATGTGCCTTTATTTCACTCATAAACAGACTCACTCAACACACTCATAAATCATATCAATAATCATATTTTGATCCATTAAGTACGTTTTCTTGTAATGCATTTAGCGGTAAACAACATTGTCAACATGGTACAACTCAAATGCATGTGACATCAAATAAAAAATTATTAGGTTAGAAGGAATCCAAAAGTAATCAAAAAGATATCAGATTAGATTACTTTAAAAATGTAATCCAAGAGATTATGTTACTGACTACAATTTTTGTCATGTGATTTGTAATCAGTACCAGATTACATTTAAAACGTAATTACCCAGCACTGAGTGAAGACGTGGTGTTTTACTACATTGTGCGGTTTCGCCGTCTCTCGAGGCTGCTCAAAAATCTGCAGCGCCACAGAGCATAACTCTCATAGTTTTCCATTAATTTCAACCCATATCATTATCAAAGTGGATTATTTATTCTAGCCATCGCTGAATGATATATTGTGTATATGCATGTTTCATAAAGCCTACACAATGTGCCGTTTTGTGGTTTGAGAGCTTGAAGGGAGCCTCTTCAAAGATACATAAAAACAAATTGCATAATTAATGTCGCCATTTCTAATCGTTTCATACACAGTTTCATACACTAAACTGCAAACTCACAACGACACTCTCACACGTGCACGCACGCACGCACGCACTCACTCACTCACTCACTCACTCACACACACACATACATACACACACACACGCTCTCTCGCTCACACTTTCGCTCTCTCTCTCTCACACACAAGGTCAAAAATTTCGGGTTTTACTATCCTTATGGGGACATTTGGTCCCCACAAAGTGATAAATACACGCTCACACTCACACACACACACGTATATACACACACACACACACACTCTCACACACACACATACTCTCACACACACACACACACACACACACACTGTACAGTATTTGAGACCTGGAAACTCAACTCTGCACATTTCAGCAATAAGACACATGCATACTGCCACCTACTGGACACAGGGCATATTAACATTTTAATAGTCATTTTAAAAGGCAGCTATTATGCCCCTTTTCACAAGATGTACTTTAAATCTTTGGTGTCCCCAGAATGTGCCTGTGAAGTTTCAGTTCAAAATACCCCACAGATCATTTATTATCCCATGTTGAAAATGCCAATTTTTGTGTGGGAATAAAATGAGATGTCATCATAAGCAACATGACTGTTTGAACCGGAGTCAGACACTGATGAGGGAGAGACTCTGTCAGAAGGAACAACTTTGAGAATGAACCAGGCAGTTTCCGAATGTTATTTGATTCATTTATTTACTTTTTTGAGATTATTATTTCATTATTCTTGACTCAAATTTTGATTATGTACACATGTATTCACGGAGGAGAAAGTATTTTAATACCTTTTACCTCATTAATACCTCAAAATAATTAAAATTATTATCATTATTAGGGAGTGACTGTTTGAACTCGGTGTAAATAACATCTGCCCCACAGCAGGACTGTTTGCCCTCCAATAGTCCGGTAGAAACACAGAAATTAAAGTCAAACTGCCCTCAAGTGTCGCTGCCATAGCGTAGTGTGTAAAGACGGGGTGGAAGAGTTTTTCCATCTCCACACTTAATATTTCCTTTAATGCTACTAATTATAAATTATTATTATTTTTGGACATGGTGGGAAGTTGTGAGAATGCGGGTAAAATTAACCATGCTTTTACTATAGTTGCCTCCGCGTCTGACACTGTCAATCCGCGCATCTTATCACGTGACTTGTTGAGTGTGTTACCGTGGAGACGTAGCGCGTGTGGAGGCTTCACGCTATTCTCCGCGGCATCCACGCACAACTCACCACACGCCCCACCGAGAGCAAGAACCACATTATAGTGACCACGAGGAGGTTACCCCATGTGACTCTAGCCTCCCTAGCAACCGGCCCAATTTGGTTACCCCACGTGACTCTACCCTCCCTAGCAACCGGGCCAATTTGGTTGCTAAGGAGACCTGGCTGGAGTCACTCAGCACCAATCTCTACATTTTTGCAATTTTACTAATGTCATTATAAATGAAAAAGCAGCAGCAACATTTTAGTTCTCTCCTCTCCTGCAGGTCTTCATTCTGGTTTTGTCACACTGCCTCGCTTTTCCCGGCTTGATCAAAACTTTGGAGAAACATCTGGAACGCTCTTCACAGACCACAGGCGGAGTTCACTGCAGGAGAACAGTGACGTCACGCTGACACGCTCTGATTCGCTCACGTCCTTCACTGTGGACCTCGGCCCCTCCCTCATGAGTGAAGTTCTGAGGTTGATTGACAGCTCCAATAGTCTCTTTAGTAGCAGTAAGAACTGGGAGAGAGAGGAAGAGGAGGACGAGTCAAGCTCAGTGTTAGAGATGGAGAGCCCATCCATCTCTTCTGCAGACAGTGTGAGGGTCTCTGTGAGCAGCAGGAGGCGCTCTGACACCTCACACGAGACTCAGCAGGAACATGATGATGATGATTGTAAACAGCCGATGACAGATACGTCACTCAGTTGTCCAATCGGAGCTGAGGTGAGTATGGAGCCCAGGAGGTGCCAGCAGTCTGCTAATGTGCTAGCGTGTCACTTTGGAGACGGCAGCAGTCTCTTAAAGGAGCAGCATCGACCTGAAGAAGACAAAAACAGACCTTCATCATTCTGCCGCTTAAGGGTGCCACTCACCTTTCCTGAGACAGAAGAAGAAATCAAAGTGTAAAGTACACAATATCAGAACTATCTTTAACTTGCGTTTGGAGTTTTGAAATAAGAATCTGGGGAGAATTGTTCTGACACAACAGACACAAGGACCTGATTGAGACATCTTTCAAAGCACTCTTTAAAGTCATGTTATAGTTCAAGTTCAAAGTGTGACAGACTGGCAGAGAGTATGCCAACAGCAGTGTGACAGACTGGCAGAGAGTATGCCAACAGCAGTGTGACAGACTGGCAGAGAGCATGCCAACAGCAGTGTGACAGACTGGCAGAGAGCATGCCAACAGCAGTGTGACAGACTGGCAGAGAGTATGCCAACAGCAGTGTGACAGACTGGCAGAGAGCATGCCAACAGCAGTGTGACAGACTGGCAGAGAGTATGCCAACAGCAGTGTGACAGACTGGCAGAGAATATGCCAACAGCAGTGTGACAGACTGGCAGAGAGTATGCCAACAGCAGTGTGACAGACTGGCAGAGAGTATGCCAACAGCAGTGTGACAGACTGGCAGAGAGTATGCCAACAGCAGTGTGACAGACTGGCAGAGAGTATGCCAACAGCAGTGCGACAGACTGGAAGAGAGCATGCCAACAGCAGTGCGACAGACTGGCAGAGAGCATGCCAACAGCAGTGCGACAGACTGGCAGAGAGTATGCCAACAGCAGTGCGACAGACTGGCAGAGAGCATGCCAACAGCAGTGCGACAGACTGGCAGAGAGTATGCCAACAGCAGTGCGACAGACTGGCAGAGAGCATGCCAACAGCAGTGCGACAGACTGGCAGAGAGTATGCCAACAGCAGTGCGACAGACTGGCAGAGAGCATGCCAACAGCAGTGCGACAGACTGGCAGAGAGTATGCCAACAGCAGTGCGACAGACTGGCAGAGAGTATGCCAACAGCAGTGTGACAGACTGGCAGAGAGTATGCCAACAGCAGTGTGACAGACTGGCAGAGAGCATGCCAACAGCAGTGTGACAGACTGGCAGAGAGCATGCCAACAGCAGTGTGACAGACTGGCAGAGAGCATGCCAACAGCAGTGTGACAGACTGGCAGAGAGTATGCCAACAGCAGTGTGACAGACTGGCAGAGAGTATGCCAACAGCAGTGTGACAGACTGGCAGAGAGCATGCCAACAGCAGTGTGACAGACTGGCAGAGAGTATGCCGACAGCAGTGTGACAGACTGGCAGAGAATATGCCAACAGCAGTGTGACAGACTGGCAGAGAGTATGCCGACAGCAGTGTGACAGACTGGCAGAGAGCATGCCAACAGCAGTGTGACAGACTGGCAGAGAGCATGCCGACAGCAGTGTGACAGACTGGCAGAGAGCATGCCAACAGCAGTGTGACAGACTGGCAGAGAGTATGCCAACAGCAGTGTGACAGACTGGCAGAGAGTATGCCAACAGCAGTGTGACAGACTGGCAGAGAGCATGCCAACAGCAGTGTGACAGACTGGCAGAGAGTATGCCAACAGCAGTGTGACAGACTGGCAGAGAGTATGCCAACAGCAGTGTGACAGACTGGCAGAGAGTATGCCAACAGCAGTGTGACAGACTGGCAGAGAGCATGCCAACAGCAGTGTGACAGACTGGCAGAGAGTATGCCAACAGCAGTGTGACAGACTGGCAGAGAGTATGCCAACAGCAGTGTGACAGACTGGCAGAGAGTATGCCAACAGCAGTGTGACAGACTGGCAGAGAGTATGCCAACAGCAGTGTGACAGACTGGCAGAGAGTATGCCAACAGCAGTGTGACAGACTGGCAGAGAGTATGCCGACAGCAGTGTGACAGACTGGCAGAGAGCATGCCAACAGCAGTGTGACAGACTGGCAGAGAGTATGCCAACAGCAGTGTGACAGACTGGCAGAGAGCATGCCAACAGCAGTGTGACAGACTGGCAGAGAGTATGCCAACAGCAGTGTGACAGACTGGCAGAGAGTATGCCAACAGCAGTGTGACAGACTGGCAGAGAGTATGCCAACAGCAGTGTGACAGACTGGCAGAGAGTATGCCAACAGCAGTGTGACAGACTGGCAGAGAGTATGCCAACAGCAGTGTGACAGACTGGCAGAGAGTATGCCAACAGCAGTGTGACAGATTGGCAGAGAGTATGCCAACAGCAGTGTGACAGACTGGCAGAGAGTATGCCAACAGCAGTGTGACAGACTGGCAGAGAGTATGCCAACAGCAGTGTGACAGACTGGCAGAGAGTATGCCAACAGCAGTGTGACAGACTGGCAGAGAGTATGCCAACAGCAGTGTGACAGACTGGCAGAGAATATGCCAACAGCAGTGTGACAGACTGGCAGAGAGCATGCCAACAGCAGTGTGACAGACTGGCAGAGAGTATGCCAACAGCAGTGTGACAGACTGGCAGAGAGCATGCCAACAGCAGTGTGACAGACTGGCAGAGAGTATGCCAACAGCAGTGTGACAGACTGGCAGAGAGTATGCCAACAGCAGTGTGACAGACTGGCAGAGAGTATGCAAGACACATGAAAGCTGTGATTGATAATCAGGATTATTCCAGCAAATATTGATTTATAATATTGACCAGTTGTTATTTTCTGCAAATAAATGCTCTAAATTAAAATATTTGTATTTTGGGAGAAATGTTGTCAGTACTTTATAAAATAAAACAAACATCAAACACACGACTATAAATAATAACACAAAGAGAAACAATATAATCATTATATGTCTCATGTTTTCATTATTACATTGTTATTTTATAAATGAATGATTAAATCATGTATAAACTGTAAGTTGTCCAGTTACTGTTAAAGGATTAATCTGTGTGGACAAGCACAAGTGTGTAGGCATAATTTATGTCAATTATTAATGTTCATAAATGCAGTAAATATACATGGAGTTTGGGTTCGATTTTAACACTTATTAAATAATTAAGGGTTAAAAATAAAGGGATTTTCAGAAATATGCTTTTGAATGTTTTAAGGCGGTTTGATTGGGATTCAGTTAGTTTACCTCATAAATATTTACATTTATGCAAATTAAGTCAACTGTTGCTGTTCCTGAATGTGACAGAACATATAAATTCACTCTTTTTAATGATGTCAGTTAAATTGTTATTTGCAGTTGAAGGAGAACACATTTGTCAATAAAACATCCTTTAAAGAAAGATTGATCATCTGGGGAGTATTCCAGAAAGTGAGGATAACTTATTGTGACCCTGAACTCCTGGTAGAGTCATGTTTACTCGTGGTTATTGGTTCCAGAACACCAGTTCTGTGTGAGTTCTCTAAACTGTGAGTCTGTGCGCGATCACGGGGAACTCAGAAAAGCAGATCGCCGAATTCTCCAGTGAACACTTCAGATGCTCAGAAGAAACGTGTGACAGAATTTGTTTTAATGACTGTAAACAAGCATTATAAAGTGTTCAGTTTAGGACTGTGAGTTTGCTGTATACTGAATCAATGGCTGAATTTCTTTATTAATAAAAATATAACATTTTACCAAACATATAAAAGCTTATTTCAACATTTATATTAGACCTCTCTCACCTACATTCATTTTTAACAGGTCCACCATCATGTTATTTTTGTACTATTCATATTCTGTAATATAATATTAGGCTCTTGCTTTATTTTTTATTTTACAGTTAATTTTATTGGTATTTACCGTGTACTGTGCATGCTAATGTTATTTTAATGTATGTCATGTGATCTTTTATTTTTAATACCATTTGATGTACCCAGTTTAACATTTCGGTCTCTGAAACTTTCTTTGAATTAGCATATTTCATCATTTCAAATTAGCATAATTAATTCTGATTCAAAGTCTTGTCCAGCATCATCCAATCACTGCAACCATGTTAAAATAAAATGATAAATTGTTCATTTGGAGCCAAAGTTGGGTAAAGTTATTGACCAGATACTCTTTAATTTTTTGTGTAAAAATTCTGTTCATTATATTAGAAAATCCATTGTAATGAACATTAATGAAAAGGGTGGTCTTCATTTTTTGGATTTTAGCACATTAAATGATACCTTTAAAATGAATTGGTTGAAACAGTTTAGAAGGAACCCAGCGTCTTTATGGGACTTTATTCCCAATTATATTTTTTCTCAGTTCGGTGGCCTTGATTTCCTTTTGTTATGTAACTACAAAATTTAAAAATTACCTGCAACATTTTCTGCTTTTCATAAACAGGCACGTTTGACTCTGTCTTTAATATTCAAGCACAATTTTTCACCCCATAAATATTTTGTTTGGAATAACTGTAATATTTTATACAAGAGTAAATCTATATTTTGTCAGGATTGGTTTGATAACAATGTTTTGTTAGTCAATGATTCAATTCTCAAGGGTTGTTGTTTTCATATAAGGAATTTCTAGATCATTTTCAGTTTCCTGTTTCTCCCAAAGAATTTGCAATAGTGATGTGTTCAATCCCATCATGCTTTGAGTTTGGTTAATAACCCTGATGGTAAATTGTGTTTTGCTTCACCCTGGAAAAATAATAATAGATCAGTCCGTTCATTATTCCAGATAATGCAGCAGGTAATATCTGTTGGGAAAAAGTGTGGATGCTTCTACATCTCTTCATTTTAACCAATAAAGTAAAAGAGATTAATAAGTGCTACCCTGCAATCCACTACTTATAAAAAGTTCAAAAAGGATCTTTCCTCCAGTTGCTCTTTCTGCGTCAACTCTGACGAAACTGTAGCGCATCTTTTTTGTTTTTGTCCCTTTACTAAAATGTTGTGGCAAGATGTTTTAGGATTCATTAGGAATGAAGTTCTGAATGAATGTGTGTTGTAATGGAAGGATGTGGTACTAGGCTTTGTTGATTATGATCAATCTAAAAATTGTCAATTTTATGTAATTAATCTGATCGTGTTACTCGTCATGTTCCACATTCATAAATCTAAATATCCATCCATCCATCTTCAACCGCTTATCCGAAGTCGGGTCGCGGGGTAAATCTAAATATCTAAATGCTAAACCTCTCTTTCTTGTTTTTATGAAAGAACTTGAAAAATACCCAATTTCAATTAAATTGCCTAAGAACAGAAAAGCTTTAAAAACATGATCCGTTTGCAATAATTTTTCTAGGGATGGGTGATACCAGTTATTTTCTTTTCGATCCGATACCAAGTACTTTGAAGACAAGTATCGCCGATTCCGATACTTTTATGAATTATTTATATGTAAGTGATTTTATAGAGTATTGTGATTGCAACATTATTAATAATAAAGAGTCATCTATAAAATATAATACATATATTATGTTCTTAAAGCTGTGTTACAGGCATTAAGAATTTATAATGATAGTAAATCTCTCCCGTGTTACTTGACACAAACTATGTCATTTGTTTAATAAACTTTTTTTTTTTAAATGTTAAAAATAATATATAAATGATTTAACTCAAAATATCCACCAGATAGCCTATCAGGTAACAGAAATAGATATATATAATGAAAAAATGTTTAAAGCAAAATATCCAGTTTAATATTCTGCTCCAAATAAAATACTGTAATAGCTTCATATCTGAAACAGTATATAATGTACAAATAATAGCAATAAATAATGTGACTTTTTGTATTCAAATAATCTAACCACAACTTTATACCTGGATAACGTTTTTGACCTCTCTGAAAGCATTCTGCTAGTGAACTCTGCCTCGAGCTAGAAGATGTGGGTCGTGTCTGTGTTGACTCCTCTGCTCGTTTCAGCTGCACCTCGTCGTGCTCTGTAGGGTGTTTCGCTTTCAGATGTTTGGTCAGATTTGTGGTATTACCACAGTGGCGTATGGTTTTTTTACAAATGTCACACGAGGCTTCGTCAGTATTTACTGGAGTGAAATAGCTCCAAATAACACTTCTTTTTCGTTCACTCATTGCAGTCATGCACTCGAACACCTGTCTGCGCTAACTGACCGTACGTTCTGCTTCATTAATTCCTAGTGATGATCGCCAGAGTGTTTATATGCCTACTGCCTCTGGCGGTCAGTAGGAATTCACAGAACATGTACTCGCAAGCGCGTCACAATTTGCTCTGGCCAACCTGTCAACAGCGCTATCGACAATTTGTGGACGCTCTGACGTATTTGAAATAGGCGGCTAAACAAACAGATAGTATCGATACTTTTATTTGAGAATCGATGAGATAGGTGTAACTGCAGAACCGCAGTACCATACGTCATAGCAGTGTGAGGACGACGGCGCCAGCCTAACCGTCTGATGCCGGAAGTGGGCGCGGCAAGGCATTGCGCTACTTCCGCGATTTGGAACGTTTTAAAGTTTAAAACAACGTTATTATAAATACTTTTTTTAAACGATTTAATTGAAAAGATATATATATATATATATATATATATATATATATATATATATATATATATATATATATATATATATCTCAATTCTCAAATAGTATAAAGATAAGAATTATGTTTTGTCCAACAAAAGACAATATACTACTATTAACAAATGTTAATAGTTTTTTAAAAGTTAAAATTATACTTTATCCATTTGTTTTGTTGAGTCAAATGATTAACAATATAAATTTAACAAAGCTTAAAACAAAAAAATACAATGAAAACAAAGCTTGAGCGTTTGAACATTTGATTTAATTGAAAATAATTTTTAATACTCAATTATTTTTAATTAACAACAATTATATGATGGACTGAAAAAACAAAAATGATTAATTTAAATAAAATTAGTTTTTTCCTCAAATCATCTTTTGAAATATCAAAAGAATCACACACTATCTGTACCTGCTCCAAATAAATAATAGTAATTAAATAAAAATACAAAATTGAACTAAATAATAAATAAATTATATAAAACTAAATTAAACCAAAGAATATAAATCTTATAAAAGTTATGCAGGCACACATTTAACAATAATTCTCAAGAGAAAAATAATTAAAATAAATCAAAACTCCATACAAATGCAGTTAATCCTGAGGCGCCTTTCATCATGACACTTGCTAAGAAAAAGTTCCATGTCTTCCTTAAACTGGAACTGAAACATGAAAGGCTCTTTGGCCAGTTTCAGATCATCTTTCTTCTTCTCTGCCTGATCAAGTTTAAGAAGGGCCTTTTCCTGGTCTTCCTTATTTAGGTTAAGATACCACGGCTCTTCCACAAAACCTCTGAACGAGTGGCAGTTTTCCCGAGCCATGCAACTGCTGGTCCTGAGGTCTTTGACTATCTGTGGTTCCTTCATGAGAGAGAGTACAAAAAGGAATGAAATATTTAATTCATTTAAAATAAATTATTCTCACAAGAGAAAAGATGGTTTGCACCACATTTAGCTGCTAGCTAATTTCCATCTGTTGTCCCTGGGGAGATTGGAAGTGTCCTCAACAATACATTGTGTTTTAATCAGGATGCATGTAAATTATTGTTTTGAAATTATGCTCTTTCATGTGCCCGTTTGAGACGATAAAAACATACCTTGTCGCCGATTTCAGTTTCTTGTGCTTTAGGTGGCACCTGCACATCAACGGCAGCATGTTTCCTGTGACAAATCACATTTTTAAGTTAATTTATAGACAGAGAAAAACTTGAGAGAGCGAGAGAATTACCTTTCAATGGCAAAGTTCTCCATCAGAATAAGGCACCACCATTTTCGAATAAGAGGAAATCAGACTTGCATAAGGGGAAAAAAGTGTTAATAGATCAATTTAATAGATTATATTATTTAGTTAAAATATATATTTTTAACAAAGACTTACAGCTGTGAAATCAAAGGGTGCCTCAAAGACCATCACAAAAAGGGCAGTGAAAATTTCTGCAGCATGTTGTAAATTGCTCCAAAGGTGGTAGCGCTGAACCTCTCTGAATCGTTATGTGGTTCTATAGGTGAAATAAAATACAATTAATGCAATTCTCATGGTCAGAAAATTTAACAAATGCCGTAAAATACAACGCCAACAACAAATTAAATCACAAACCATGAATATGTTAACCTAACAAAGTGATGCAATCCAACTGTAAAATAACAATACGTGATCAAGTGCCTTCGTCACAATTCTCACTTAGTCACATTTATTATATAGCACTTTTTACAATACAGATTGTTTCAAAGCAGCTTTACAGGGATAATAGGAAAATTATGCAACAAAGTTTGTCTCTGTAGATCTAGAACAAAATAGTGTCATAATCCAGCTTATGTAAATTCAGTGTTGATTAATTTCTGTTGTAAAAAAGTTAGTAATTCTGTTAATTAATCTATATAGCCATTCTGGAGAAAATGTCCAGAATCAGTTCTCATATAATGTCGTTAATGACAGATCAATAGTATTGTTGAATATTAACTTACAAAATACTTAGAGCCGTTTTGCATAAGCGTATAACGTTAAGTATGTTGCATCCATCAAAGATATAACTTCTTTTTACCTTCTTCTCTTCTTCTTTTCCTTGTTCTACCGTGTGCTCCGCCATAGTTAAACATGAACTCCGCCCACTTCCGGCATTAGACTGCTACCCCGCCCACTTCCGGCATCAGACGGTTAGGCTGGCGCTGTCGTCCTCACACTGCTATGACGTATGGTTCTGCGGTTCTGCAGTTGGTTATTATTGGAATCGATCCGCCCATCCCTACATTTTTCTTTTTTCGGTGTTGTTGTGTCCTGTGTTAAACAGTAGAGGGCGCTCCTGGGGAAGAGAGGAGAAGAAGAGAACAGAGAAGGGTAGCGAGTGAGGGTATGAGTTCATGTTGTTAGAGAAAATAAAGAAGAAATAAAAGGTACAGCTGCCCTGTCCTGCTTATTTAAGAATATAGTTCTCCACCCAAATTCTGAAAACATTCAACACAACAATTGGCGACGATGGCGAGTCTTCCCACACCTGCTCCATTTCTACCATGCGGCGATGCTCCGCCGATTCCATTCTGCACGTGGAGAAATTGTTTTGAGAACTATATGCTGCTATTAACGCATCGGGTGGCTCCTGGACGGATGCGCACAGACGGGCAGTCCTTCTTCACTGCTTGGGGTCAGAAGGACAACGTATTTTCTACACACTGCGCGATACAGGTACAACATGCGACGATGCTATGGCTGCTCTGGAACACCATTTTACCCCGAAAGTGAATGTTGTTGTTGCCCGTCACCAGTTTCGACAGAGAGCACAAAATGAGTGCGAAACTATCTCACGATATCTTACTGCATTGCGGGAATTAGCAGCTAATTGTGGTTTTGGGACTGTTGAGGACGAAATGATCAGGGATCAGCTTGTCGGAAAGGCTTACGCTACAGCAGTACGGGAAAAACTGCTCCTGGAACAGCCAGCCTCTCTGGATGCAGCTGTGACTATTGTTGCCAGATTGAACAGGCTTTACACAATGCCTCTTTACTTTGTGATTCGGCTCCAATTCCCGCAGTGAGTTCAAAGACACACCATCATAAGCAGGGTAAACCTCAATATGTGGGAGATAAGCGCAAGCCGAGCACATCTACAAAAGTGCAACGTACTTGCTTCAGATGCGGTTCCACTCAGCACTTAGCGAATGCTTCAGACTGCCCAGCAGCTAAGGCGAAATGTAATACATGTGGCAAAACGGGTCACTTCGCGAAAGTTTGCCGTTCATCTACGATAGTTAGATTTCTCCCTGAAGTACAAATATGCCATATGTCCTCTGACCGTGCTGTTGACAGAATTACTTGCTCAGTACACATCGCTACGGATACAGGCCAGTCTGCTGAAACTGAATTCATAGTGGATACAGGTGCTGCAGTTTCTATTTTGCCAGAGACATTTTACAGGCGTAATTTCGCGGCTTCCCCACTGAGTGCGCCTCGCATTCGATTGGTTACATACATGAACCCAGCGAGCAAAAAGTCGTCTAGAACACGTCTAAAAGACGTAATTGTTAGACATCCAGAAGACGTCCTCACAGGAGCCAGAATTAAGGTTTTTATACGTCTTTTCTGGACATTGTATAGACGTCAATTAATGACGTGCTACAGACGTAATTGTTAAGACATCTAAAGGCAGCCAGAATAAAAGTTGTATTAGACGCGTTTTCTGTAGTAGAAATGTCAAAGACTGTTAAAGACCCATACTGACATGGAAATCCCATCTGTGCATATTTGCAAGGATCCAACTTTAAAAATGTTTACTTTAAAACAGTGGCAGTGAGTTCGTTCTCACTGAGAAAAACCCAGTTACTCATTGTTAATGGTTGTCGTGTCATGAAACTGCAGACACGCAGACCATAGACCTAAATTAGATTTGAAAGAATATTGATAATATTGAATATTCAATTGAATAACTGTGTAGTGTATATACTAGTCTTGCATTTTTATATCTTATCAATATAATTGTAATAAACTGCTTAACATTTTCCTGTAAACCAAACTGATCACTCCAAGAAATAAATTATTTAAATCTCAAAATATATTTTTATTACTAATTTTACCCAAACTTAAAACCTGAAAAGTAAAGTATAAATGAACACAATAAAACTTAAAACCTGAACAGTAAAGTTATAAATAAAAGTGCTATAAAATGTTGTTAAAACAGTAAACAATTAACAAAATGTGGCTGCTATAAGGTCCACAATATATTCATTTACAGCCACCACCCCCGACTCTCCCGGGGGCATGTTTCAGATGATCAGATGCAGCAGACTTTATTTGGGCCTCTGTTGCATCTGGGTCCCATTTCATGACAGCAGCTACAATCAAAGCAAAAAAATCCACATGTAAAATAAATATACAAATGCCACTGTTGTGGTCTAGCTTGCAGCAGAGATACATAGTATACATAGATGAAAATTTGAGTACTCGAATCAATTAAATGAAATAGCCTAGTTATCAAATCACAAATCAAGTCAAATTACATCAAGCCTGCTCACTACTGCGCAGACTCGAGTCCCAAGATGTCAGGGCCATATCAGGACACTGGCGGCTTCAGTTTTCACCAATGGAAGAGAGCGAAGGGGCGTCGTCCATCTTTTTTTACAGCTTATGCGCTGAACGCAATGAAGCATGAAACAGCTTTGATGCTATAATGTTACGCGGCCCAACGTACTGTAAAACATGCTTTGAACATGAACACATATTCAAAATACATCCATGGAATCATAACAAAGGTGTTAACCTAAGTTGTATTGCCACAGTATGGTTTTCACGTCATGCTAGGCTAGCGAAAAACAGCTAACATTGGGTTGAAATTACAGAAATTGTATCACGTTATGCTAGGCTACCGACAACCTGCTAACGTTAGCGGTCTATCAAGCCAAACAAATATTAAATTGTTTCTTTGCCAACTTGAGGTGAAAACAAATTGACAGTGACACTAATTGACATTAGATACTAGTACTTATTCATTAGATACTAGTACTTATTCATTAGATACTAGTACTTATTATTAGATACTAGTTCCTATTACTATGTACTAGTATTTATTCAATACATACTAGTATTTATTCACTACATACTAGTATTTATTCAACTAGTCATTAAATCTAATATCTAATAATCTAATAAATAGATACTAGTATTAGTAGTAGTAGTAGTATTAGCTACTAGTACTTGTTCTATAGATACTAGTACTTATTCAATAGATACCTTTTTATTAGATACTATAGTATTTATTCCAAATGTTACTAGCAAGATTATGTATTTTACTAGCAAGATTTATAATTGAACTCTACAGTGGCCGTTCTGACTAGTCATAGCTAATAAGCACTAGCTAATGAATAAGTACTAGTAATTAATGGAATAGATACTATAGTATCTAAAAAAAAAACGTTAGCATGAAAATAGATAGTCGCTTTCAATTATTAAATGTTAAAACGGCTTGCCATAGAAAGTCCAGTTTGGCTGATTGGCGCCAACTGAGCTAGCTAGCACGTCAATTTAGAGGAAAAAACATTTGAATGACTTAGCTGGACCAACTGGGACTAACGAAAAAAACTTTATTATAACATTTCGGGAATCACTCACTATTAGTATTACCAATATTACAACTTACAAAGTCCTTGATGGGGACGTCAAGTGCAACACGAGACAGCGACACAACGAGACGTAGACTAATTGGTGTGGACTGCAGAGCATGCTGCGCCTGCGCGGATTGTAGTCACATATCCGTCCGCCACAGAACTGGAGAAACTTGTATTCCGAGCATGTTTGATCAATATAAAAAAATCTCAGTATCATGTTCTAAAAGTTTAAAAATGTGTTCAAAAAAATGTATACTTGACACACAGTCCCTATTATTTATTATCACTATAAAGGTAGAACTGTTTTTCACAGGGGAGGGATATCACAATCTACTTGAAACCGGAAGGAGTATCCAATAACCGCATTTTCCACCACACTTAATAAGAAACAAACGAAAGAAAAAAAACTGTATTATCCGAAAAACATCTACGGTATGCTTACATCAGTTTTTTAATATACTTTTACTAAGCAGCATACACATAATAAAAAAACAAATAACAACAAAATATGTAGGCTATAAAATAAATGGACAAATACCTAAAATTAAAAAGGCTGACATTTGGAGGAATTGTTATGGGTGAAATTGATTTTAAACATATTTCACACATATTTGGGCTTGGTCCCATGTTGCTGAATGGGTCAAGGTGTCTCTTTTGGAACCCCTGGCCTTCAAAGAGCACTAAAGGCCCAATATAGCCTAAGCGGAAATAGTTACCCATCACCCTCAAAAAAAGACAATGACGAATAAAAAAAGACAATAAATGAATCACTTTTTCTAGAATATAAATATAATTTTATATAAAACTTTAGAATAAATATAGTCCGACTGGAAGAAGTGTCACCGCCTTTGTCCCTAGCCATATTCCCAGTTCCCAAAAATCATGTGGCTATAACTCACATGTTTTCAGTTTCACATAGCCCAAATCTATTTATTGACAGTTATTTGGTTTCCTTGCCTTGAGTTTGAGGGACTATGTCATCTAGATCTGTCTATTTGTGCCAACCTGCCTGTATCCTCTATACCTCTCAGAGATCATAAAAAATCAGTAAAGTCATCCTGCCACTGCTTTCCCCATGCTGACTGAACTGCTGAATGTTTAAAAGAGCAAGGTGACCAAAATAATTAAATTATGTAGAGAAGGTTGAATGCAATTGCTTTATAAAGGATTTTCTTTTTCATCTCTTTGCTCAGTGGATGTAAGACATATGTAGGTAAACAATGCCATTCTTCATCTAAATCAAAAAACAATCATTTTGTTTCAGGAGGAGACTATGCCGTAGCCTAATTTCCTATTGGAATGGTTCTGTAAGTGACATTCCGTGGAAAAAAGCTTGGACATTACCTCATAAATACCAAAACAATTACAGAAATTACCTTTAAGTTAATTCATAGGTTTTACCCAGATAAGTGCTCTCTCAAAAGACTTAAGAATGACATTACCCTTCTTTCTGTTCAGAGAAACCTTACTACGTTACATTTATTTTGGAACTGCTCTTTCACAGTGACATTTTGGTGTGACATTTGTGATTTTATCAAATGTTATGTGAATCCTAACTTTGAATTTACATATAGAAATGTAATTTTTGGTTTTCATGAATGTGAAAAGAAAAGTGATATTTATTTCATAAACCTTATTTTTCTGTTCATTCTGTTCTGTACATTCACAAATGTAAATTTTCTAATTGCAATCCTCTTTTTTAAAGATTTAAAGATGGAATGAAAATGTCACTCACTGTGTATAAGGACTTGGCACTTAACCTGGATTGAAAGACTTTAGGAAATTAGTCTGGACTGAGGGACTCTGGAGTAGCTATGGTTGTAATGTTATGATGATGGTTGTTATATTTTTTTGGCTGTACTTGCAAACTTGTTGTAGTTTTCTTCTACAAGCATTTAAATGACGTTTCGATTGTGGCCTTAACATATTTTCTGTCATTTATTGACTAAATCTGGATGTTAACGGACGTCCAGATTATAGCCAGTATGAACGTTTGTTCTTGACTAATTCTGGCTGTCAGTGGACGTTTAGATTGTGGCCAGATTGGACATCTTTATTGACGTCATTTATCGACTAATTTTAGATGTCAACGGACGTCCAGATTATAGTCAGTATGAACGTCTTTTCTGAACGAGTTCTGGCTTCAGTGGACGTTTAGATTATGGCCTGATGGGACATAGTTTCTCAGTTTCATTAATCGACTAATTCTGGCTGTCAATGGACGTTCAGATCATGGCCTGGACGGACGGACGAGATATCAACCTGTTTTGTATGTCCACAGACGTCGCTTGCTCAGTGGGAAAGAACACATCCCAGTACTTGGACGCTTAACAGCTAATGTTTCACTCAAGAGAGCTACTGTTACAGTTCCATTCTATATTGTTAAACACGGCTCTGCTTTACTAGGTATGGATGTACTCAAAGCACTGAAATGCACAATACACTTACCGTTCCTGTTTCCCCTACTCCAGTTCATAATGTTGAAACTACTGCGACAGTTGGATGCGTGAATGGCTTTGTGATACGTACTGACGTTACTCCGATTCAGCAAAAACTCCGCAGACTTCCTTTCTCCGTACGTACCAGTGCAGACAGGCAGCACACTGGAGGTTAAGTCATGCACTAAATAGGGAGCAAGGGAGCATCCTATAGCTCTCCTATAACTGTTCTGAGACCAGTGCAGACAGACAGCACACTGGAGGTTAAGTCATGCACTAAATAGGGAACACTGGTCTCAGAACAGTTATAGGAGAGCTATAGGATGCTCCCTTGCTCCCTATTTAGTGCATGACTTAACCTCCAGTGTGCTGTCTATAAATTGAACTAAATCTGAGCGTATGATCCCTCGAATATGGTCACTGTGTTTAACAGCATGATAAATCGCTGAATTAAAAAAAATGGTATATCATATGCAACTAGAGACTCTTGACTCAAAAGTTTTCAATGTAAAAACTGAAATAGGTGAGCAAGGAGGCTAAAGGCTACAGCCTCTAGCATCAGTCGCTAGTGTACCTCTTGAGGTCAGGAGAGTGAGGATTATACACATTGCACAGATATCTATCAGCTGGACTCCTTTACACTCACCCCCCTAAACCTCAGTCCATCTGGGTCACAGCACCATTGTGACTCTCCTGTTCTACCCGCTCCTTATAGGACTCGAACCGGTGTCTCTGGCATGGGCGGTGGGTGCGCTAAGAGGAAGGCTAAAGGCTACAGCCTCTATCAGCTGGCCACCATTACTCACGCCCACTGTGTTGCTATCAAAAGGGCACGCATGCGCTGACAGTGTGACGTAATGAAGCTAGGAAGCAAGTTGCAAGTTGACAATTAGTTTATTGACAGTCAAATTGAGAAGATAGGGGAAAAGTCCGGGGTGATGGTCTAGTGGCGCAGAGTCTCCAATGGTCAGATGATCGTGGTGAGAAGAGTGAAGAGAAGTGTTGAACAGACACGGCGAATCCGGGTAACAGCAAACAGGACACGAAACAGGGACAACGAGGGAACTGGACTGGAACTCTGAAGAGCGAACAACACCGGACATCACAAACAACGATCTGACAAGGAGATGAGAGAGTGGTGAGAATTTAAAGGGAATGGGAATGAGTAACAGCTGGTGAGAGGAGTGATTGCGGCAGAGCGCTAATCATAGTACAAACAACACGCCCACACATTCACGCACCCACACAACACACACTAAGAACAAGGCACGAGACAAGGAAGAGACATAGGATTAAATACCGTGACAGTACCCCTCCCCTAGGAACGCCTCCTGGCGTTCCCAGGCTCCCTTACCTGCCGATTGTAGTCATCGATAAGGGAGTGATCCAGAATGTCTCTGGCCGGTACCCAACCTCTCTCCTCCGGACCGTAACCTTCCCAGTCCACCAGGTACTGAAATCCGCGTCCCCTCCGTCTTGAGTCCAGAATACGGTTGACCGAATAAGTAGGTTCCCCGTCTACGAGTCGCGGCGGGGGGAACCGGAACCGGCGGGTTAATGCGGGAATAAAAGACGGGTTTTATTTTGGATACATGAAATACGGGGTGAATTCTCCTGTACGCTGGAGGAAGGTTGAGGCGGACTGCCACCGGACTAACGATCTTGGTGACAGCGAACGGGCCAATAAATTTAGGTGCAAGTTTATTAGATACGGAACGTAGAGGAATGTTCTTAGTAGAAAGCCACACTTTTTGACCAACGACGTATACGGGAGGCCTAGACCGGTGGCGATCAGCTTTGGCCTTGGTGCGTGACCCCACTTGGAGTAGAGTCTCCGGGCCCTAGTCCAAGTGCGGTGACACCTCTGGACGAAGGCGTGAGCGGAGGGGACCGCGACTTCGGATTCCAGACTAGGAAAAATAGGTGGCTGGTAACCTACACTACACTCAAACGGAGATAGGCCCGTGGATGATACTGGTAACGTGTTGTGGGCGTACTCAACAAAAGACAGTTGCTGACTCCATGAGGAAGGATTCTTGGATACCAAACATCGTAACGTTCTCTCCAGATCCTGGTTGGCTCGCTCAGATTGACCATTGCTCTGGGGATGAAACCCTGAGGACAGACTAACAGTCGCTCCCAGTAATTTACAAAATTCTCGCCAAAATTTGGACACAAATTGGGGTCCTCTGTCAGAGACCACATCTGTCGGGAGGCCATGTAGCCGAAAGACGTGGTCAATGACAATCACCGCTGTCTCCTTGGCAGAGGGTAATTTGGGCAAGGGAATGAAGTGGGCCGCCTTCGAGAACCGGTCCACCACGGTTAAAACTACCGTGTGTCCCTGTGAGGGTGGGAGGGCGGTGATAAAATCTAGAGCGATATGGGACCAGGGTCTCGATGGCACCGGCAGCGGTTGAAGTAACCCGTCTGGGGGTCGATTGGAACTCTTACCAGTGGCGCAGACTGAGCAAGCCAAAACAAAACTGTGAACGTCACGAACCATCAAAGGCCACCAGAATCGTTGCTTGACTAAAAACTTAGTTCGATTAACTCCTGGATGACAAGCCACATTAGAACAATGTCCCCACTGAATAACGCTGGACCGTAACCCCTCCGGCACAAACAAACGGTTCGGTGGGCACCGAGCCGGGGCGTTACCCCTTCTAAGGCCGTCTTGACCTTCGATTCGATCTCCCATGTGAGTGTAGAGATGAATAGAGTCTCTGGTAAAATGCACTCGGGAGTAGACGGGCGTTCGGAGTGATCAAAAATACGTGATAAAGAATCGGGTTTGATGTTCTTGGAACCCGGGCGGTACGAGAGAGTAAAATCAAAACGACCGAAAAAAGAGCCCACCGAGCCTGCCTGGAGTTTAATCTTTTAGCTGTGCGAATATATTCCAAATTCTTGTGATCGGTCCAGACGATAAAAGGTACCCCGAACCCTCCAACCAGTGGCGCCATTCCTCCAAAGCTAACTTGACTGCCAACAACTCTCTGTTACCAATGTCATAATTACGTTCGGCCGAGGACAAGCGATGAGAAAAAAACGCGCAAGGGTGTATCTTGTCGTCTGAAGGAGAACGCTGGGATAGCACTGCGCCTACCCCCACCTCTGATGCATCGACCTCCACCACGAACTGACGTGATGGATCAGGGGTTATCAGGATGGGGGCTGAAACAAAGCAACCTTTCAGTTTGGCAAACGCAGCCTCAGCTGCGTCTGACCACCTGAACGTTGTTCTGGGGGAGGTCAGATCGTTCTGTGACGTAA
The DNA here is from genome assembly GCF_025860055.1 of Xyrauchen texanus. Taxonomy (NCBI): domain Eukaryota; kingdom Metazoa; phylum Chordata; class Actinopteri; order Cypriniformes; family Catostomidae; genus Xyrauchen; species Xyrauchen texanus. Next base: position 151,339 of record NC_068277.1, on the reverse strand, counting down.
TGAAGCTAGGAAGCAAGTTGCAAGTTGACAATTAGTTTATTGACAGTCAAATTGAGAAGATAGGGGAAAAGTCCGGGGTGATGGTCTAGTGGCGCAGAGTCTCCAATGGTCAGATGATCGTGGTGAGAAGAGTGAAGAGAAGTGTTGAACAGACACGGCGAATCCGGGTAACAGCAAACAGGACACGAAACAGGGACAACGAGGGAACTGGACTGGAACTCTGAAGAGCGAACAACACCGGACATCACAAACAACGATCTGACAAGGAGATGAGAGAGTGGTGAGAATTTAAAGGGAATGGGAATGAGTAACAGCTGGTGAGAGGAGTGATTGCGGCAGAGCGCTAATCATAGTACAAACAACACGCCCACACATTCACGCACCCACACAACACACACTAAGAACAAGGCACGAGACAAGGAAGAGACATAGGATTAAATACCGTGACAGACAGCCCCTGAAACTTACTGATATCTACCTGAAATAAACTAACTCTGGAATATAATCTACTCTGGAGCAAGTTGCTATGGTTACCAACACACCCTAAAGCAGGGCCGTAACCAAAATATACATTGATGGGGACAAATCTACCCCAATAATCAGATATGGCCAGAGTGTCCCCCCCAATAACTGATGTCCTTGTTGCTGTTCTGCTACAGTCCATTATGCCCGCTGTCTATTTGTCATTAAGTTGTTGCAGGAATAACATAATGGTTTAAAAAAAGTTGACTTTTTAGCGTGCTCAGTAGTCCACTCGTCAATGTCATATGAGATAGCCAATCAAATTGATGAAGGCGAGACTCAATTTAAGATGCTATGCGGGAACTTTGTGGATTATTCCAGCACCTTGCATTACCAAGCAGTTCAGGTTAAGTGTTAGTGTCACGTAAGATGTAAATAACTAAACATGTAATATTTGACCACTGTTTTATGATTGAAATGTTGTACAGGCGGACATTAATTTCCATGTGTGCAAACTATATTCACCATTTGGCGAAATTCACCGTTTTGAATTTAAAATGTCACATACATTCATAATTGTGAATGAGTGTATATTGTAAAGGAATTGACTGAATGTGGTTATCTGGCAGGCTTTTGAAGGAGCTTTTTAGAAAATTCATATTGTCATAAGTAGAGCGTCCCAGATCAGAACTAGAACATTAGACCTGTGATTTGAGGCTTCCCTTGAGGTTTTAGGTTGTTGCAAGGACAGTCATATATTTTTAATGCAAATATTATTAGGTAAAAATTAACAATCAATTTAAGATTGTTTAAAAAATGTCTTATGTCTTTAATTAGTTCTGCATTGTGTACAGCATCTCCTGTGTCTTCTTTTAAAAGAGATCATTTTTATTTTGAGTATGAGGCCCCAGCTAAAGGAGTAGTTCACCTAAAAATAGAAAATGTCTTTTACTCACTCTTTTACTCACATGCTGTTAGTATTAGAAAATAAAATAGATATTTTAAGCAGCTCTATTCCATAGAATCACAGTTTACAGTGAGCAGAAGCTGTTCAAGCTTCATAAAGAACAAATACTATAAAGCGTAATTAAAGGTTCAGTATAAAGACATCATAACAGTCGTCCATATGACTCGTGCATTATATTCAAAGCATTCTGGGGCCACACAAGAGCTTTGTGTTGTATGGACAACTATTGTCATAATAATCGCAAATTGGGCATTACTAGTTCTTTAAACAGCAAAACAGAAATACGGGACACATTTCATGATTGGTGAAATATTCACGGCCCCTGACCACATCCTCCACAGTTTTACCAATAAATGCATTGAGCTCTTTCCTGACCCATGACTTATTATATAAAATACATTATTTAAACACAATCACTATGTACACAGTTTCCACATTATGTAAAGCCAATGAAATATTTTTTAATTATGTATTCATTGAATTACTTAATTTATGCAATCTGTGACTTATCCACTAACATTGAAGGTACTAAACAAGAAAGCACTCACTTTGGACTGATGACGTAAGTTCAGTGTATCTGTCTGAATGTGACATTGTGTGATTCATCTCAGTGCTCGTGAGGAAATAAACATTATCAGTGACAGAAAAATACTCGGAGAAGAATCTTTCTCTCTCTGTAAGAAAACTCAGAGACTGGGGGTTCCAGATATCAAAGGTAGAAGTTTATTAAGCAACCAATAAACCTGAGAAGGCAGCTGTGCATTCTGACTCTTCAGTTCTGTCCCACATCTTTATACAATTCTGTTATCTTCTCTGAGCCCATTAATCTTCAGGTAATGAGCTTTACATCATCTCAGCTCACCACCATTATTTCCTAGATCTGGTTTTAGCATAATGGTGGAAATTTCCCAAGCTGTCTAAAAAAATCATTTGTTTCTAGAGAATATACATTCTAACAATATAATTTAATAACACACAGTGAGTCATCATGTAATTAACCCATAATGATCTTTTCTTACTGGTTGTATATGAACACGCATCTGCTCTTTGCTTGGTATGTCCCCCAGTTTGGAGTTGTGTTGATGTGAGATACAGTGAGTATATTTCACTCATCCAGATGTGTGTGTGTGTGTGTGTGTGTGTGTGTGTGCCTCTAATGTTCAATTTCACACAGACTCACTGAGGAATCACAATAAAGATCAAATCCAGCATAGAGGGGTCGAGTGAATGTGGTGATGAGTGTGTGTAAGTGTGTAAGTGTGTGTGTGTCAGAGACGCTGTAGAAGGACAGAGTGCCGGCTGGCCAGTCCAAATACACTCCTACTCTCTTACAGCCATGTGAAGGGGGATGTATTTCAGTGCTGTTATTATTGTGTCTGACAGTGAATGTGCCATTATAGCATCTAAGTCTCCAGGAGTTTACATTGAATCCAAATGCACAGTCATAACTTTTTCCTTTCCTGCTGATTTCTTTATATGACACTGCTATAACAGCAGCATCTCCACTCCATTGAGACTCCCAGTAACAGCGTCCAGTCAGACTCTCTCTACACAAAACCTGACGACACTTATCAAATCTCTCTGGATGATCAGGATATGACTGACACTCTCTCACACCCGTCACCTTCCTGTTCCCCTCAGACAGAATGAGTTCAGGGTGTGCTGTGTTTGAATCCAGTGTGAGATCACAGACATCTGAACACAAGAAGAGAAAAAACACTTATAACACAACAATCACTAAGTGTGTGTGTGTGTGTGTGTGTGTGTGTGTGTGTATGTGTGAGCGTGTATTTATCACTTTGTGGGGACCAAATGTCCCCATAAGGATAGTAAAACCCGAAATGTTTGACCTTGTGGGGACATTTTGTCGGTCCCCATGAGGAAAACAGCTTATAAATCATACTAAGTTATGTTTTTTGAAAATGTAAAAATGCAGAAGGTTTTCTGTGAGGGTTAGGTTTAGGGGTAGGGTTAGGTTTAGGGGATAGAATATAAAGTTTGTACAGTATAAAAACCATTATGTGTATGGAAAGTCCCCATAAAACATGGAAACACAACATGTGTGTGTGTGTGTGTGTGTGTGTGTGTGTGTGTGTGTGTGTGTGTTTGAATCCAGTGTGAGATCACAGACATCTGAACACAAGAAGAGAAAAAAACACTTATAACACAACAATCACTAAACCTGTGTGTGTGTGTGTGTGTGTGTGTGTGTGTGTGTGTGTGTGTGTGTGAGAGAGAGAGAGAGAGAGAGAGAGAGTGTGTGTGTGTGTGTTTGAATCCAGTGTGAGATCACAGACATCTGAACACAAGAAGAGAAAAAACACTTAAAACACAACAATCACTAAACCAGTGTGTGTGTGTGTGTGTGTGTGTGTGTGTGTGTGTGTGTGTGTGTGTGTGTGTGTGTGTGTGTGTGTGTGTGTGTGTGTGAGAGAGAGAGAGAGAGAGAGAGAGTGTGTGTGTGTGTGTTTGAATCCAGTGTGAGATCACAGACAGTTGAACACAAGAAAAAACACTTATAACACAACAATCACTAAACCAGTGTGTGTTGTGTGTGTGTGTGAGTGAGTGTGTGTATCCGTGTGTTTGAATCATGTGTGAGATCACAGACATCTGAATACAAGAAGAGAAAAAACACTTATAACACAACAATCACTAAACCTGTGTGTGTGATGTATGTGTGTGCGAGTGTGTGTGTGTGTGTGTGTGTGTGTTTGAATCCAGTGTGAGATCACAGACATCTGAACACAAGAACAGAAAAAACGCGATAAACACTGAATTTGAGGTCGTGACATCTGGCAAACTGCCATCAAATTATTCAGCTCAGGCAGCTGAGCTGGTTGCTTTAACAGAAGCATGTAAACTTATGGCAGACAAATGTGTGAGAATGACATGTTGAATTATTGCAAAGAAATGTCTTCTCTGTTGTCCAATGTTTGTGTTCAGGTGAAAGCCGCTCAGAGAGGTTGCTGAAACCTTCCTGCATAAAATCAGGCCTGGCGATTTCGTTGTGATTCGTGACCTGAGGAGAAAGAGCTGCAAAGAAATGGTCAGGGTGTTTTTATCCAGCTTTGATGAAAGTGGGTACATCTGTGTATTTGCGAAACAAGGCACCTGGGGTGGGAAGGGAAAAAAGAAATGCTGAAATTTTGCCTGGGGTTTTACCAAAGCACTATGCAGCAAATGTGGGGTGGTCATTGTTCTTAGGGGTGGGTACGACAGTAACAATTAATAAGATAAATGGGCTAGCATGGACAGTATTAACAATAGCTAATAGCACAGAAAATGCTTTGACAATGATAAATGATGAAATGAAACAGTTAAGAGATGCGGTCATTCAAAACAGGTTGGTTCTTGATATGTTAACTGCAGAGAAAGGGGGAGTTTGCAAAATGTTGGGAATGTCTTGTTGTTTCAATATTCCAGATTACAGCGACAACATCACAAATGTAATTGAGCACATGAGAAAAGCCGTACAGGAGCCAGAACATGTTGAGAGTACATGGGTTACTTGGTTTATGAATCTCTGGGGAGGATGGGGGTATTGGCTGATTCAAACTGTGTTACCAATTGCAGTGATAGGACTGTTGATATTGTTGTGTTTACCATGCATCATAACGTGTGTTTCCAGCTCAGTACAGAGACTGGTTAAAGCAGGGATGTCTGTTCAATTGAAAAAATGACAATCTATCTAGAGGATGATGATGATACAAGTACCGAGAGCTACTGTGAAATGTGTTAAAATGAGGTATGTCTTTTCTTTCTGAGAAAGTTTTGATATGTAAAGAGGGTTATAAGCAGCGGTCATCCGTGTTACGAGATGACGTACAAGGAGAGGGTTTGAAATGAAGGATTTTGTTATACTTTTATTCTTTGTATTTTTATAGCCTGCTGACATAACCAAAATGTTAAATTGATGTGTTTTTCCTACTTAATCTGTACACTATTTCTTATTTATACTGAGGTGACTGAGGGTCTGATTTTATGTCGGAAGTGCAGTAACAGTGTTTACTCATTGTGGCAGCGGGGGCGTGGTCAAGCGCCCGTCTGGGAGAGAAAAGTTGTAAGGGCGCTTACACCTGAGCTAAATTATGTCTAACACCTGTCTCTAATTTCAGTGAGCACGGGGAGAGCGGCATAAAAGGCAGCCAGAGGGCCTCCATGGGAGAGAGACTGACTTGAGAATTATTGTGTTATTAAAAGCTTTGTTTGTAGAAGTGCTGTGTGCACGTACGTATTTGATATAATAAAGAACCTCACCTCCGAGCCACTGCGTCAAGTGTCATCCCTTGGAGGAGATCATTACACTGGTGCCGAAACCCGGGACTTGTTCGTCCAAGTATGGAGATGGGTCGCCCCGTAGGGTCCTCCCAGCTGACGGAGGTCCTCCAGTCCCTCGCGACACTACACCAGAGCCACCAACAATCCCTGCTTGAGCTCCGTCAGGACCAGGATCGCCGGTTTTTTGAGATCATGCGGGCTCAGGCAGAGGACCGGCACGCCATCCGGAGCCTCCTCAGCCAGGAGGCCGTGCCGGCCACAGCCGCGACCCCGGACACCCGCGCCACGCTGCCGCCGACCACGTTACAGAAGATGGGGGCAGCAGATGACCCTGAGGCCTTCCTTGATTTGTTTGAGTGAACGGCAGAAATCTGGGGCTGGCCGCATGAACAATGGGCAGCCCGCCTAGTTCCTCTCCTGTCCGGGGAAGCTCAACTCGCGGCTCAACAACTGCCGGCAACTAACCTCCTGGCCTACACAGACCTAAAGAGAGCCATTTTGCAACGGGTCGGTCGGAGCCCGGAAGAGAATCGTCAGCTCTTCCGGGGCATGAAGTTGGAAAGTCCGATCGCCCGTTCGCATTTGCCCAACGGCTCCAGGACGCCTGTCGGAGGTGGCTGCTCGCGGGGGACCCCGACGTTGATGGAGTTGTCGATCAGTTGGTACTGGAGCAATTTGGCCAATGGCTGCCCCGGAAAATGGCGGAGTGGGTCCAGTGCCACTGCCCGGCGTTGCTGGAGGAAGCCGTTCGTCTTGCGGAGGACCATCTGGCGGCGATCCCGAGGGCGGACGAGCCCTCCTTCTCTCTCTCTCTCTCTCTCCCCTTCCCCTGTGTCTGCCCCTGCCTTCTCCCCCTCCCCTATGTCCTTTCGCTCTGTTCTCTCCCCAGGGCCCGTTCCTGCCCCGCGCAGGCATGGAGTGTACCAGAGACCAGCTTCCCGGCCTTGGGAGAATGTACCCTCCCCTTCCCCATCATTCAGCCGCTCTCCTCCTCAGGTGGGGGCGCCCGCCAGCACAAGTGCGGCCATAACGCCTGGGCCGGCCTGTTGGAGGTGCGGAGACTCGGACCACTTCCGGGATCAGTGTCCGCTGATGGAGGTGGGGACGGTGGTGCGGGTCTCCGACGTCCCGCAGGCTGTCCCCAATCAGGCTGGAGCATACCGGATTCCGGTAAGGATCAGGGGGGGTATTTACCAAGCTTTGCTGGATACCGGCTGCAATCAGACCACCATCCACCAACGCTTGGTTCAACCCGGGGCTTTGGGTTTAGCGAAACTGGTGAGGGTGAGGTGTGTGCATGGGGATGTTCACAAGTATCCCATGGTGACTTTGGCGATTAAATTCAGGGGAAGAAACCATAGTGTGGAGGCAGCGGTTAATTCCCGCCTCACTCGTCCGCTAATCTTGGGTACTGATTGGCCGAGTTTAAAAATATTTTAGAGGATATTTGCGCGGATGGGTCCTGCATAAAGAGGTGTGCGGTGTGCGATGCTCAGGCAGGGGAGGCGGAGCCGGGGCCGTCCTCGGCTGCTCTGAATGACGAGGGAAGGGGCGAGGTGGCCACCCCTCCTCAGGGAATTCCCTGAGGGGGACTTCCCTCTAGAGCAGTCGTGGGACGAAACCCTTAAACATGCTCTTGACCAAGTGAGAGTAACTGATGGTCAACAGCTTCGGCCGGGCATCGCCATTTCATACCCGTATTTTGCCATGATTAAAGATCGGCTATATAGAGTGACGCAGGACGCTCAAACAAAAGAGGAAGTGACCCAATTGTTGATTCCACGGAGCCGCCGGGAAATGATTTTCCAGGCTGCTCACTATAATCCTATGGCCGGTCACCTAGGGGAACGAAAAACACTTCTCCGTCTATTGGCCGGGCATTGGCGGTGACATCCGCAGGTGGTGTGCGGCGTGCCGTGAATGTCAGCTGGTAAACCCACCGGCCACCCCAAAAGCGCCATTGCGCCCTCTACCATTGATTGAGGTCCCCTTCGAAAGAATTGGAATGGACCTCGTCGGGCCATTAGAACGGTCAGCACACGGGCATCGCTTTGTGTTAGTCCTAGTGGATTACGCGACGCGATATCCGGAAGCAGTGCCTCTGAGCAACATCTCCGCACGTAGTGTTGCAGGGGCACTCTTCAAGATAATCTCCCGGGTGGGGATTCCGAAAGAAATCCTCACCGATCAGGGCACAACGTTTATGTCACGAACACTCCGTGAACTTTAAGTCGATTCGCACTAGCGTTTACCATCCCCAGACCGATGGCCTAGTGGAACGATTTAATAAAACACTCAAGATCATGATTCGTAAATTCGTACACGATGACGCTAGAGATTGGTATAAGTGGCTGGACCCCCTGTTATTTGCAGTACGAGAGGTCCCGCAAGTCTCCACAGGGTTCTCCCCGTTTGAGCTGCTGTATGGGCGACACCCACGCTGGGTCCTTGACGTCATCCGCGAAGCTTGGGAGGAGGGACCTTCTAATAGCAAAAATGAAATTCAGTACGTTCTTGATCTTAGAGCAAAACTCCACACACTGGGGCGACTAACACAGGAGAACTTGCTCCAGGCTCAAGAACGGCAACACCGGCTGTATGACAGGGGTGCTCAGCTACGGGAATTTGCACCGGGAGATAAGGTACTTGTATTGCTCCCAACATCGAGCTCTAAATTACTCGCCAAGTGGCAAGGACCCTTTGTGGTCACATGACGAGTAGGGGATCTCGATTATGAGGTTAAACGTACCGATAGCGGGGGCGCGCGGCAAACATCACCTCAACCTCCTGAAATTGTGGGGAGAAGAGGCGGCCTCTGTGACGTTGGCCACGGTAGTTCCGGAGAGGGCGGAGCTCGGACCGGAGGTAAACAAAGCCCACAGTCTCAACACTCCGGTTACTTGTGGAGACCACCTCTCACCACGTCAACTCACAGAGGTTTCCGATTTACAAAAGGAATTTGCAGATGTGTTGTCCCCTCTACCGGGCCGCACAAACATCATACAGCACCACATCGAGACCGAACCGGGCGTGGCGGTGCGTTGCCGCCCCTATCGCTTACCCGAACATAAAAAGAAAATAGTGCAGGAGGAATTGGATGCGATGCTCGATATGGGCGTAATAGAGGAATCCCACAGTGATTGGTCCAGCCCGGTTGTTCTTGTTCCTAAGAGTGATGGGTCTGTTCGATTCTGTGTGGATTACAGAAAAGTCAACGCGGTGTCTAAATTTGACGTGTACCCAATGCCCCGTGTTGATGAACTGCTCGATCGGTTAGGTACTGTTCGTTTTTATTCGACCTTGGATTTAACGAAGGGTTATTGGCAGATTCCCTTGACACCAATGTCCCGTGAGAAAAAGCCTTCACTACGCCGTTTGGATTACACCAATTTGTGACACTTCCTTTCGGTTTGTTTGGGGCACCAGCCACGTTTCAGTGTCTTATGGATAGGATCCTCAGACCACACACTGCTTACGCCGCTGCCTATTTAGATGATATCATCATTTATAGCAATGACTGGCAGCGGCACATGCAAAATCTGAGGGCCGTCCTGAGATCGCTGCGGCGGGTGGGGCTCACAGCAAATCCTAAGAAGTGGCGCGATTGGGCGTATGGAGGTACGGTATCTGGGGTTCCACTTGGGTCATGGCCAGGTGCGTCCCCAAATTGACAAAACCGCGGCGATTGCAACTTGCCCTAGACCCAAGACCAAAAAGGGGGTGAGGCAGTTCCTGGGGCTGGCTGGCTATTATAGGGGGTTTGTGCCTAATTATTCGGATGTCACCAGCCCGCTGACTGACCTCACTAAAAAGGGGGCTCCAGATCCGGTCCAATCGTCAGAGCAGTGCCAACAGCCGTTTATGCAGATTAAAGCCGCACTTTGTGAGGGGCCGCTTTTTCATGCACTTGACTTCTCTCTCCCTTTTGTATTGCAGACGGACGCTTCAGACAGAGGGCTGGGGGCCGTACTCTCGCAGGTGGTGGAGGGGGAGGAGCGCCCGGTGCTGTACATTAGCCGTAAGCTCTCCTTAAGGAAGACTAAGTACAGCACCGTGGAGAAGGAGTGTTTGGCCATCAAGTGGGCGGTCCTTCACCCTCTGCTCGGATCACGCTCCACTGCAGTGGCTCCATTGCATGAAAGATACTAACGCCCGGATCACCCGTTGGTATCTGGCCCTCCAGCCCTTTAAATTCAAGGTGGTCCATAGACCAGGGGGGCAGATGGCTGTCGCCGACTTCCTCTCCAGAAATGGGGGGTGGTAGACAGGCCGGATGACGCCCCGGCCAGAGTCGTATGTGGCAGCGGGGGGCGTGGTCAAGCGCCCGTCCGGGAGAGAACAGCGGTAAGGGCGCTTACACCTGAGCTAAATTATGTATAACACCTGTCTCTAATTTCAGTGAGCATGGGGAAAGCGGCATAAAAGGCAGCCAGAGGGCCTCCATGGGAGAGAGACAGACTTGAGAATTATTGTGTTATTAAAAGCTTTGTTTGTAGAAATGCTGTGTGCACTTCTGTATTTTATATAATAAAGAACCTCACCTCCGAGCCACTGCGTCAAGTGTCATCCCTTGGAGGAGATCATTACACTCATTTAGCCCGGCTTCAGATAAAGTCTTTACTTGCTTGCTAATACTTAAGGGGACTATCCCCACAAAAAAACCACAAATGTTTAAGAGAGTGATCATTTATGCGAAAGTCAAAGATGAAGAGTGTAGGTGTGATGATAGGACTTAAAATTTGTCTTATTGTTTATTATTGTGATTGCGTAATCTGAATAATAAAAAGCGGGGAATTGTTGTACAAATTTTAACACTCAGATCAGTAATGGTCATTACAAGGGAATGCCTCTGTGTCTGAGGAATGCAGAGGGGGAGGATCTGCTTCTGATAGAGACCTTGGGGAAAAGAGGTATAAAAAACCAGTCAGCCCTCCCCTTCTGGTCTCGCTCATGGCACAGATTAACTCCTGTGTAATGACCGGGTCCTTCTTGCAAGAATAAATTCTTTTAAAAGACTGTTTGATTCAGAGTGTCTCTTACGTGGTGATAATGGTTGGTTAATAATTTTTGGCCACAACAGATCACAGACATCTGAACACAAAAAGAGAAAAAACACTTATAACACAACAATCACTAAACCTGTGTGTGTGTTATGTGTGCAAGTGTGTGTATGTGTGTGTGTGTGTGTGTGTGTGTGTGTGTGTGTGTGTGTGTGTGTGCGAGTGTGTGTGTGCGCGAGTGTGTTTGAATCCAGTGTGAGATCACAGACATCTGAACACAAAAAGAGAAAAAACACTTATAACACAACAATCACTAAACCTGTGTGTGTGTTATGTGTGCGAGTGTGTGTATGTGTGTGTATGAGTGAGTGTGTGTGTGTGTGTGTGTGTGTGTGTGTGTGTGTGCGAGTGTGTGTGTGCGCGAGTGTGTTTGAATCCAGTGTGAGATCACAGACATCTGAACACAAAAAGAGAAAAAACACTTAGAACACAACAATCACTAAACCTGTGTGTGTGTTATGTGTGCGAGTGTGTGTATGTGTGTGTATGAGTGAGTGTGTGTGTGTGTGTGTGTGTGTGTGTGTGTGTGTGTGTGAGTGCGAGTGTGTGTGTGCGCGAGTGTGTTTGAATCCTGTGTGAGATCACAGACATCTGAACACAAAAAGAGAAAAAACACTTAGAACACAACAATCAATAAACCTGTGTGTGTGTGCGAATGTGTGTGTGTGTGTGTGCAACTGTTTGTGTTGTGTGAGTGCGTGTGAGAGAGTGTGAGAGTTGTGTGTGAGTTGTGTGTGTGTGTGTGTGTGTGTGTGTGTGTGTGAGTGATTGTGTGAGTGTGTGTGTGTGTAGACCTACATTTCCGTGGTCCTGCTGTAATCCTGAACTCTCCTCCATGATCCACACTATAAAAACACAAACACACACAAATGATGACATCACATTCAGTTCACCTGAAACACAATTCACACATCTGTGATTAAATGTATTGTGGGATATAAAAATAGTTTGAATATTGATTTGTTTGCTTGATCAATGTCTACTACACTGCACGACTCTGTGAATCTTGTGTATTGACTGAATGAATCTTTGATATGAAACTGTAATGAGATCAACAAACCTGAACTACTTCATAACCGTACAGTTATAGAAAATGAACTTCCTTCAAAGTGCTGAAAGTGATTTTATCTGAAATAACACACAGAGAACATCTCGCTCTCGCTCACTCTCTGTGTGTGTGTGTGTGTGTGTCTCTCTCTTTCTCGTGCACATGTGCGGAGTGACTGTGAGAAGCGTGCGGGTGCATGAGTGACGGCATTTTGAGTGAGTTCTTTAACTCTCTCTCTCTCTCTCTCTCTCTCTCTCACACACACATGCTTGACGCTTGAGTATAGTGAGTGTGCACAGGAAAGCTTAAACTTTCCTTCAAACTTTTCTTTCCTTTGTATATTTTTGTTAGTTAGTAGTTTGTAGTAAGTTTATTTACTGTCCAGTTGTGTGGCGATTATGGGTTCAAACTCAGACGGTTTTTCAATCTTGACTGACCGACATGGTTGCAATTATACATACCAGATGATTCAGTGTCGGTGGAATATTGCTTGACAGCAATCGGAAATGAAATTGGTGCACAACACATCAAGGATGAATAAGGCTATTGTTATCTTTCTGAAATAGCTAAATATGGTGGATCATTTAATTGAGTGTGGTATATCAGTGAGAGATCATTTCATTCCGGTACTGCCGCTGTCTTATCTATCAAAAAAGGTTATTCTTTCAAATGTCCCGCCGTTTATTCCTAATGATATGCTTGAGCGCATTCTTACACGTTACGGCAAAATCGTTGGTTCAATTTAGATGATTCCTCTGGGTTTAAAAAATCCAGACTTGAAACACATCATGTCTTTCAAAAGACAAATTTTCATGATTTTGAGTGTTGAATATCAGGATTTGAATGTCTCAGTGAAACTGTCAGTGTTGGGTATCTTTATTACTTCCGATACAATGAGATGTTTTGTCTGTGGAAAGCATGGTCATACTAGAAAAACGTGTCCCACAAAGAAGGACGCTGTACAAGTTAACCATGAGAATGAGTTAGTTCATGTTAATGAGCAGGTATATCACATTCCTGATGAAAATAATGAAACTAAAATTGATCAGCACTCTGAGAAAGTTAGTGATTGCCTTAGTGAACCTAGCTCATCTGGCTGTGTTGATAACTCTGATGTGGTCCCCATTGTTACTGATGTATCAAGTGCAAATGTTGCTGGTGATGTAGAGATACAGGATGATGCAGAACCTGCTGTTGCTGACAGCGCTAGGGATTCTGAGTACTTTGGAGAACAAGTGGAAATTAAGGGTGCGATGAATTTGATGGATTCACAAGATTTTTGGGAAAATGATGGACACTCTTTTTATGATTCAGATTGTGAATATTCAGATAGTTGTGGAGACAGTATTGATGCATCCTCGCAGGGAAGTTCCACTTCTAAAACCAATGTATCCTACTACACAGTTGAACAGTTCAATCATTTTCTTGATTCTACAAAAAAAAAAAATCAATGGAGACCAAAACTTGAAATGTATTTTCCAAATGTAAGGCTTTTCAACGAATTATGCTCCCTTGCCATGAGAAAAGCTACTTTAGAGGAACTTGATCAACCAAAACCTTATCGACTTGTATGTGGGGCACTACCGAGCAACGAACCAAGATGGCGGCTTAATGTGGATGCTCCGTTCAACTACGCACTAAATAACTATAAAACTGTAAGTCAACAATACAAACTGAACTGGGACTTTGTCCAAAGCTGCTACAGTCAAAGACGCGGCTCCCAGAGGCCGAAAATCAGCACTCCACCAACTGAACGAGACGAAGAAAATACAAGTAGCATGGCGAACCTGTCGGCGGTGCTTGCTGAACTTAAGTCACTTCGCTCTGAGTTCGGACCTAAACTAGACAGTATAGATGACCGCCTGGGTAAGATGGCCAACTCTGTCACTACTTTGGAAAACAGTATGTCAGAAGTGAAGCGAAATGTAGCTGCTAACACCACCCGAATGGAAGAAGCTGAAAACCGAATAATGTCGGCAGAGGAACAGCTGGAAGAAAATACAGCTGACTTGACTAACACCATGAAAAGAATTGTCTATCTGGAAACGAAGACAGAGGACCTTGAAAATCGAAGTCGAAGAAATAACCTGAGGTTGTTCGGTCTACGGGAGGGCGCTGAAGGCAACCAAATGCTACTGGATTTCATACAGAACATGCTACCTCGCTAGCTGGAACTGGACACAGACAGATCCTTCATCCTGGAGAGAGCTCACCAAACCCTAGCATCACAGAAACAAACCAGGATAGAGCGGTTCTCATTCCTGAAATTTCAGGACCGGGAGTTTGTTTTTCGCTCCGTTAAACAACGTGACATAAAGCATGAGGGAAACATCTTTTCTTCGTCCAGGACCTCTCAGCCGAGACCATGCTACAGCGCTTTGGATTCAACTCAGTAAAGAAACTGTTCATTGAAAAGGGAACCTTTCGTGGGTTTCAGCTTAACCCGTGCAAAATGAAAATCCTCCATAACGGGAGGATACACTCGTTTTCATCACCAAAGGAGGCAGAGGACTTCCACAGTAAACATGTCTGAGGGATTGGATGAAGCGGTGAGGTGTGAGACCCGTTTACTTAATTTATATATATATATATATATATATATATATATATATATATATATATATATATATATATATATATTTATTTATTTTATTTTTTTCATTAAAAAAATTTTACAATGTAAGTTGACTATATAATGTTGAAATATAAGGTGCGTGGTTAGTGGGCTCCTCTGGTCACCCATGGAGCTAGTTCGTGTAGTTTAGCTGCTCCTCTATAGAGTGGATCGGCATAAGCCCTCCAGGTTCTGTTCTGAGTAAGGGAGGGGAAACAAGGTGTTTAAATGTCTATATGTGTAAGTGTATATACTGTATGGTGTTCTTTTATCTTTCTGTATGTCGTGCACTCAATGTAGCAGAAACATTTCTTACTCCTTTTCCCTGTACAACTGACATGTATTACATTGTATATGGAACAGATGGTCACTCAGAATATTTCTGATATAAAAGTTACGAGCTGGAATGTTAGGGGGCTACGGAAGTTGACCAAAGTGAAACAGGTTATAAACAGGATCACACAGCTCAAGTAAAATATAATTTTCCTTCAATAAACTCATCTGACAGTTTCTGATATTAAACCAATACAGAATAGATGGCCGGGTAGAGTGATACATGCTTCATACAATAATTATGCTAGAGGTGTACTTATTTTAATTCATAGAAGCATACCATTCCAACCTATAAAAACAATCCAGGACCCAGCTGGGAGATTTGTCATTACACACGGCAAGTATATATGTTAGTATATATGACCCAAATGAGGATAATCCTAAATTGTTTTATTTTTTTTCCTTACTATATCTACTTTACGCGGCTTCTACATTATTGGAGGAGACTTTAATCGTACTTTAAACCTGGAAATGGATCGCTCTACAGGTTGTGATACTTATAAGACACAGACAAGAAAATTACTAAAGCAATATATAGATGATGTAAATTTGGTTGAAGTTTGGCGAGAGCAGAATCCTATTAAAATAGAGTATTCTTGTCACTCAAGTATGCATAAATTTAATTCCCGTATTGATTACTTTCTTGTCTCAAGGGAGCTCTTGTCAAAAATTGAAAAATTTTGGTATGACAGCATAGTAATAAGTGATCATGCTGCTATTTCATTAAATATGCATATAGAGAGACTTGTTTATAACCCCCCTAGTTGGTGATTGCAAGTAAGATGGTTAAAGGACCCGGACTTCGTTAAATATGTGGGAACTAAAATAGATAGTTATTTTAAGTTAAATACAGTTCAAAACAGTGAACTGTGAATCCAAGTGTTACTTAATTTGCTGTGCTGTGAGTGGCTCTGGGCAGTCAACTGCGAGCCAATCGCGATAGCAAGCCCCTTTATAAATCGGGACTTTTCGTTTGACAAGTGACGTCACCGGCAAGCGACTGTTGCCTTGTTTACCTGCCTAGTGATCTGACGCCTGCCTTTGTTATCGGTTTCATCGTAGCGCCGCAGGTATGACTAGCTCCGTTCCTCCTTCCACTTGTTTGACTTTATAAGTTGGGCTTATAGGGAATGTTTTGTTTTAGAATCTCCGGTGCTGTAGCAGCCCTTTCATCAGCTGAGTGTGCACCCTGCTATTGGCAGTCAGAGCTTGGGGCTCGTGACTCAACGCTGTTAATCATAGGTAATGTATGTGGCTACACTGAGTGATAAGTGAATGATTATGGTGGGATATGTTTGTAAGTAGACATCCTGTGTATTTCAGGGAGTGCTATTTAGTCGGCGGCTGCTGGTGGGTTACATCTACGCCGAACATCTGCTGCTTTGCTTTGCTTTATGTTTTTGTTGTTACGCCAGCCCACGGTTTCTGCGTCGTATTCGGCTGCTCTTTTCCACGGGACCAATATCACCGGTCCCGCGGTTAGTTCAAGTTAAACGGGCAACTTGCATTGGTTAAGTCGTTTTGCGGTGTTTATTTCTTGAACCCTTGTATTTCTTCTGCTGTTGATACCCAAAGTGATGGACCTATTTGTTGTGATTTCTCTGTTTTGATTCTTTTTGTTTGTTGATTTGTTCACATTGAGGGAGACCTTGGAAGTTGCTGATCCTCAGTGTGGCATTTTTGTCATTTTGTTTATTATTGTGTATGGTTTATTTTGTTCTGTTTATGTTTGATTGTTCATTTTGAGTTATGGTGTTTTGCTTGTCTCATTCATATTGTTAGCCCTAGTTCAATCTTGGTTTATTATCCACCGGGCTATTGTAATTTGTGTGCATGAAAATGTGCAGTTAACTTTTCATCTGTCTTTCCTCTGTCCAGGTGCGAACAACGGTCAGTGGGAGCAGTGCCTCTGGTGGTGGTGGGTCCCTTGGTGTGTGCAGTGGCCGTGTGTTCACCGAGTGTGGTCATTTCTTTTATGTGTGTGTGTGTGTGAACTTAGCACGTGTGATTGGTGTGTTTTCCTCGGATGCTCATTGCTGGAGCCACTAGCCTCCCACTGGTAAGATTCCGCACTATCCCTTTCCCTTTTTGATGATTGTGTGTTTTGTTGTTGATTTTGTGTATAGTGTATTTTGTTTATTGTGATAAATTAGCTTATAGGTTTGCAGTGAAGACCAAACACTTGTTGGAGCAAAGTAGTGTGTGTGTGTGTGCTTTTGATTTTAAAAAGAAAAGAAATAAAATTCTATTTTTGTACTGGACCACTGTCTCTGGCTAATCAATCAACGAACTTGAGTGCCTTGTTAGAATAAACAAACTAATTATTTGGGTGTAAATCCCATCGTGGCGTAGTCTGCTAAATTGTCTGAGTTTAACCCTTGTTATTCGTATTCCACCTGCCACAATGAGATGGGAAGGATTTAAAGCATACATTAGAGGAGAAATCATCAGTTATACAAGCTCCAAGGCAAAACAACAAAGGGTAACGATGGAAACATTGGAAAAACAAATTCAATCCTTAGAAGTCTAAATGTAAGGGACGATCCAAGGAAACATAGAGACTTGCTACTTCTGAGAGCTGAATATAATAAGCTATCTGTTGATAAAGTTGTAAAAAGTCTAATGTGGCTAAAACAATCCTATTACGATCAAGGGGAAAAAGCTGGGAAGCTTTTGGCATGGAGAATTAAAAAAATACAGTCTGAGAGAGCAATTAATAGTATAATGACCCCTTCGGGGAACCTCTCAATAGATCCATTGGAAATTAACAATAGTTTTAGAGAATTTTATGAAAGCTTATATAGGTCAGAATGCCCCCAAACCTCAGAAGAACGGGATACATTTCTTGATCGGTTTCAATTCCAGACACTGACGGAAGATGCTAAAAATGAATTAGATGATGATTTGACAACTGAAGAAATTTCACAGGCTATTCAAAATATTAACAGCGGCAAGGTTCCAGGGCCTGATGGTTTGCCTATTGAATTCTACAAAACATTTAGAGAAAAACTATTAATCCCACTCATTAATATGTTTGAAGAATCCTATCAAACAGGAACATTTCCACCCTCTTTAAGACTAGCAATGATAACATTGATTTTGAAACCAGGAAAACCCCCCACAGAATGCTCCTCATTTAGACCAATAAGCCTTATCGGATGCGACACAAAAATACTTTGTAAAGCCTTAGCAAGGAGACTGGACCCTTATATCCTATGCATAGTTTATAATGATCAGAATGGTTTTGTCCAAAAACGCCAAGGATTTCATAATATTAGATGAGTTCTTAACATAATTCATGAAAAATTTGATGCAAAAGATACAGCAGTACTCTCACTGGATGCCCGGCAAGCTTTTGATAGAATAGAATGGCCATACTTATTTAATGTTTTGCTGAGATATGGATTTGGACAGAAATTTCTTAAATGGATTCAGATTTGATATACAAACCCAACAGCCAGTGTCTTGACAAATAGTATAGTCTCTAAACCAGTCACCTTGGAACGATCTACTCGCCAGGGGTGCACTCTGTCACCTATGGGCAGTGGTGGCTCAGTGGTTGAGGTTCAGGGTTACTGACCAGTAGGTTGGGGGTTCAAGCCCCAGCACCACCAAGATGCCACTGTTGGGCCCTTGAGCAAGGCACTTAACTCCAGGTTGCTCCGGGGGGACTGTCCTTGTAATAAGTGCACTGTAAGTCGCTTTGGATAAAAGTGTCTGCCAAATGCATAAATGTAAATGTAAATGTTATTTATATTGGCCATAGAGCCACTAGCTATGGCAATAAGGACACAGACGGGTATATCGGGCAACAGTTTAGGAGAAAAGGAGCATAAAACATCCTTGTATGCTGATGACGTGATTGTGTTTTTAACTAAACTGTCAATTAGTATCCCACAACTTTTACAACAGATTAAATTGTTTGGGCGGTTTTCTGGGTATAATATTAATAATGCAAAATCATCTATACTGTTTTTAAATAAAGAAGAAAGACTGAACCCGGTCATAAAATCCCCCTTTTCTAATGCAAAGGAAGGATTCATCTATCTTGGTGTTAAAATTACCCCCGAAATTAAAATTATCATCCCAGCAAACTATGATCCACTAATAGATGAAGTGAGTGAGACATTGGTTCGACGGTTGATGTTGCCCATATCAATGATTGGCCGTATAAATTTAATTAAAATGAGTATATTACCAAAGTTTTTATACCTGTTTCAATCGCTCCCACTTCCACTGTCAGGTTAATTTTTTGACAAGCTTAATAGTACTTTTGGTAAATTCATTTGGAACAACAAAAAGTCTAGACTGAGGCTCAGATTGCTGTACCTGCCATATGAGAGGGGAGGCTACAACTCCCAAACCTGAAATTGTATTATTGGTCTGCCCAGTTACGTTCTGCAATGTTTTATTTCTCACTGGAGGCCCCTCCTACCTGGGTGAATATTGAGCAGGCATCAGTACCAAACCTCCCATTAAGGCTGTACATGTATTCTGCAGATCCAAAGAAGCTAAAAAGACTAACAGAGAACCCTTTCCTCAGAAACAGTGTTGACATCTGGTACAAAGCACATCAGCATATTGGAGACACTCCTTCCATCTCTCGTTTCTCCCCCATATGGGGCAATACCTATTTCAAAGCAGGAAGAGCAGACGGTGGATTCAAAATTTGGGCAGCTAATGGTGCGCAAAAAATAGAGGACCTTTATATGGATGGTAATCTTCTTACATTCGATCAGCTGAGCCAAGCATACTATATTCATAGTATTCATAGTATACAGAATATAACATATAACATGAAATATAACATAAATATGCCTTCATTTGGAATAAGTCGGTAAATGTACACACTTATTTTCTCAAATACCCCAGAACATAATAATAACATCCATCTTGTAATATATATATATATATATATATATATATATATATAAACACTAGTTATACCTGCTGGAAAGTTCTACACCTCCCACTTGGCCTACTGATTCTAGAATCCAAGTAGGCCACCACAACCAAACAGTTAAACTTCTAGGTATTACATTCTCCCCATGACCATGCAAATTACATGGCATACTTGGATATGAACGTATTATGTCACAACATGAATCTATCTCTTCAAGTTAGTTTTAATGCCTATAAACAACACACCTTTACCGAAACACACCACCAGCCTTCGGGAGGATGGTAGTGGGGAGAGTCTTGATCCTTCACCAAAACACACCATGGTGGGTATCCCTTACCTCCCGAAACACACCATGGTGGGGATCCTTTACCAACCGAAACACACCATGGTGGGGATCCTTTACCAACCGAAACACACCATGATGGGGATCCTTTACTGCTCCTCCACTGGAAGCAGAACCACCAACCTTCTAACGTCCCTATGGAGGATGGTGGAGGGATAGCTCTCCATACGTTGGTTTTTCTTAAACTGTCCACCGAAAACTGGACAGCTTCGACATGTTCTCACCCTCACATCTCGTACTACGCCCTTCACATCAAGACACACTTCCACGACTTGACCCAGCCTGAACTGGGCCCTCAGCGCGTTCTGGTCAGCTAACCACACCAGGTCCCCCGCAGCAACATTTCTAGCAGGCGCATGCCACTTCTGACTGATGTAGAGCCCCGGACCTGCCAACTGGCTCCACTGCTTCCAGAACTTGTCAACCTCGATCTGGATTGCTCTCAGGCACACAACGGGGTAAGTTGGATACTTAAACCCTCGGGAGTCCCCACTGGGTCCTGCGCGACCAAGCAGAAGAGAGTTGGGAGTGATGACTTCCACAGTCTCATCTTGTACCTGAGCTCTGGCACCGATTGGTCTCTCATTTGACAGGTTAGCAGCAAGGTACAGGAGGGTCTGGAACTCCAGCGCTGTCATGTTACCTTCTTCGCCAACACTGCTCAACGCTCTCTTGAGTACACGGACAGCTGCCTCAGCTGCCCCATTTCGGTGGGGAGAGTCCGCCGGGTGAAACACCCACCTACGGCTGCCGCCTTCTGGACCTGATCCTTGTCGATGCCACTTAGGGACTCATAAAGCTCCTGTAATACTGGTCTAGCACCCACAAAGTTTGTCCCTTGATCCGACCAGAGCTTTCTTGGGTGACCCCTGAGAGCTGTGAAGCGCTGGTATGCTTTCAGGAATCCTTCCGTCAACAGATCTTCCACAATGTCAGCATGTACCGCTCTCAAAGCCATACAGCTGAACACTACACCCCAGATTTTCATCTTTGTTCTTCGTCTTATAGTATCTTTAACAACATATGGTCCGAAATGGTCCAATGTCGTAAACTCGAAAGGTGCGGCTGGTTCAGTTCGTTCGAGGGGAAGCTCACTCATCACCTGTTTGCACATTCTTGCTTTGGTCTTTCGACAGTGCATACAAGAGTCAATGACATTTCTGGCAATCCTTGGTCCCAGCACCACCCATGCTTTAGATCTCACACGGAGGATTGTGCCAGCAACACCCTCGTGGTTAACCTTATGGGCCTCTCGTGTGAGTAGGGTGCTAATCCACGCATTGTATACCGCACACCGGTATCTCCATGGGTAATGGTCTGGACTCTACCATGGCATTTTAGGAGCCCTGAAGCCTCATCCCTGCTGACAACGAGTCTGTTTAGTGTTGTCACAGGATACGTAACACCCTTCTGGGTGGCTGGGCACAGGTCTTGGAATGCAGCTTTGCGTTCCTTTACTGTCAATACTGCCTCCCACTTTGCTAGTATAGAGGCCCTGCCTACACGGGCCAACCACTTCTTCACAGCTCTTAACTTGGGTTAACTTGGCCTTTGACTCTACCAGCCGGGTGACCACACCATTTGACGTCTCCCATCGCAAGTACAGTACAGCGCCATAGGACTCACTGCTCCCATAAGAAAACGTGATTCCCCAGGGTTTACCCCACCAGTCAGAGGGCGTGAGGCTTCTGTGGAACTTAATACTGCTCAAACGAGCGTACTTATTGAACAATTCAATTGCCTTTCCCCTGAGCTCGTCAGACAGAGGTTCATCCCAGGTGTCTTTAGTAAGCTTGCCAGCTTCCTGGAAGGCTCTTCTCACAAGGATCACTCCTTTCTGTTTCACAGGTGTTACTAGACCGATCGGGTCATACAGCCTGGTGATCTGGCTCAGTAGAACATGACGAGTCAGTGGGTTCGGTGTCTTTACTTCCACTTCTTCTTCAGTGAGCTCAATCTCAGTTCTCATCTTCTTCTTCCTTCTGGAGAAGTTGACGGAGACCATCACAAAGAGTGTGTCCTCTTGCACAAGGTAACCAACCCCCAGGGCTTTGTTATCTTCCTCCCTTATCTGGTTGGGCAATGTCAGAGTCACTGGCTTGGACTCTGTCCCGTCCCTCCTCCCACTTTGATCGGAGCGGACCCAAGGCTTGAGGTAGAAGCCTCCTGGTTTCAGTATTTTCTCAACTCCCTCTTGGATCTTATCTAGACAGTGTGGGTCATTGTGGGACGTGAGGAGGTCATCGATGTAGGAGTCTTCCTCAATGACTCTTCTTTCCTCCCTCATATCAGAGAACTGGGGCAACTTCGTGGTCTCTCGCATGGCAACCTGTGCAATGCACCCCGCTTGTTTGTCCCCCATGTTCACCCTCACGACAGCATGATCCTCAATCTCATCCTCCGGGGAGTCTCTCCATAGGAACCGACGCACATGGACCTCTTGTTCCTCCAGCCAAACCGAATTGTACATCTTGGTGATGTCTCCGATGGTTGCATGTTTTCCTTCCCGGAATCTGAGGAGCACCGCTCTGATGGGATTTAGGATGTCTGGGCCTTTGAGCAAAATGCTATTCATGCTCACCCCTCTGAACTCCTGGCTGCTATTCCAGACGAGGCGCACCGGCGTAGTCACTGAGTGGGGATTTGGAGCGGTTAAGTGGCTCACCCACCACACAGCACATTTCCAGCTGTCCATCATGTCCTTAGTGAGCTTAACAGCAGCTCCTCTCCCCACCATCTCGTGGACTTGCTTCATGTAAGCCTCTTTCCACAGGGGGTCTTTCACAAACTGCTTCTCAGCTTTTTGGTTGTTGGGAAGAGAGGCTGGGTTTTCCTTCCAGGGGTACTTCACATCCCAGTGTGGCTGGTCGCTGTGGGCTTCTCTCTCCCTGAAGGTTTGACCTGCCTTTATTATCTCCAGCTCTTTTTCATCAACTATCTCCTTTCCTCCTGGTGGGCACTTTCCACAGCGACACCCTCCACAGATAGGGTCACAGGCAGTACCGATGTTATCCCATTTTAGCCACTCAAGGATCTCTTTATTGCACACTACTGACGTTCGAACTTCTACACTGTTTTCTTGCTCCAAATGGCTTCCTGACCTTCCCACGAAGTGCTCTTCAACTTTGACGGCTACTGTCCTCATTGAGTGAGCGAAGTGCGTCTTCGACTGCCATGTGGTCACCTCCACTTCTTCGAAGAGGTCTGGATGCACACCACTCATGATCTTGAACACCAGGTCGCCGATCCTTTGCAGCCTTTGTGGAGCTAATTGACCTTCTCGAGTACTGATCAATAGATCGATCTTCTCTGGGCGGGCCAGTTCTCCCGGCTTAGTTTCAGGGAAGAACTGCTCTAGTCGCTCTGATTTCACCACTCGATCCATTTTGGCAATGTCTTCCATCCTGTAGCAGATCATCTCGTGAAACTTCAGGGTTCCTCGTGAGGTCCACACTTTTATCGTCACGAGATACCTTTTTGTATCAACTTTCACTTTCATCGTGCCGACACCATACATGACAAGGGAGATTCGTTCACCCGTCAGCCCGAGCTTTTCTGCAGCTTGGTGTGTGATGTAATTCGTGTCGGAAGCGAGATTGACCAAGGCTCCGAGACTGTCTCCTCTCTTTGTCATGACAGGTGCGAGCATCATGAGGACTGGATGTTCTTTCAAGCCAATCTGTTCTATCACACCCTTGCCAGAAAACACTGTCAACGTTGCCTTGTTAGTACAGGCTCTGCGGACAGCATCCAACTGGTTAGGAGTCAGTCCCAACTTAGCGAACACAGCCTCTTGTTTTGTTTTCCCTCTTAGTAGCATCCTTCTCTTTAGATGCCTTATGGCAGAGGAAATAGTGGTGGTCCACTGGAGTGTCGCCTTTTTTACACTCCTCCTTTCGACAAAGGAACTTCGGAGTGCAGCCGACCCCGTGAACATCCAGGTATTTTGTACATGCTTTTGCCTTTTTAACCTGAGCTTTCTTCTCCGACAGACCGGCCTTCCTGAAAGTTTTACAGCGAAACAGTTTACCTCCATTTTCTTCATTACCACACACGGCACATGGTAACTGCTTGGAGTCTCTTTTGACTTCACTTGCCGTAGTCTTAGTGAACTACTTCTTTTCTCTCCATCTGTCACCTGGTTTCTCCCGGTAGCTTGGTTGCTCAGGAGCATTAGCAGGCCATGGCTTGCTGGGCAGCAACTGCTCCAACCTCACTAGCAATGACTTTTGGTTTCCAGGAACAGCAAGAGCCTGTCGAAACGGTTTCCTGGGTGGACGTCGTTAACAGGGTTTCTCGCACACATGAGCCACTCTCTTTACATGACATCAGGGAGTTTACTCTCCAAAGACCATATCACTAGCTGATTCTGTACAGCGTCTGCGCACCCCAGGTCCGTGAGGTCCAATGCTGTCCTCTCCACCGCTAGGATCAACTCTAACGTCTCTCGTGGCTGGTGGTTTTTCACAGCAGGTAGTGATTGAAGCTCCAACACAATCTCATCTGCCGTTTGTGCTTTGTCACTATAACGGTTCTCTAATTCCCTGAAGATATCGTTTGCATCTCTGCAACGCAACAGTCTGAGTTCACTTTTCACAGATTTGTCTATACTGTCTAGCAAGTGAAGTTTCTTGCATTCCCTTGACCCTGTAGGTTCCGCCTGCACCTGGATACTCTCCCATTCCTTCCAGCGCCAATAATCCCTCCTGTCCCCGGAGAACTTAGGCAAACTTATGGGTGTGAGCCTTATTTTTGGCTGGGCCCATTGAGAGCTGTTATCCCCACCAGTGTACAAACCAGGGCTGCCATATGGCATGCTACTACCTTGTCCCATGCTGAGATTGACGGGCGGAGCAGCACGAACACTCATCAATTGTGGCGTGCTGGCATGGGTCGGAGGTTGGGCGAAACTGACACCAAGTCCACCATCAGACCGTCTTGACTGCAGGTTGGGCCGTAACGTCTCTTGTGGGGTACTGTGTGTGGTAGCTGCTACATATCTGCTCTGAGGTTGACTAGTGACAGTAGCATCTTGAGCAGAATTGTTTTTTTTCAAAAAAAGAGCAGTTTCCTCAGCCCCCAGGCTCCACTTCCAGTCTCCCTGGCCGTCGTTATCACGACTGCCAGCCACCGGTTCTCTTTGGCGGGTACAGCGCCCTAGAACCAGGTCTTCCGCTTCCACGCGCCCAGCCATGGCACAACCCCGCCCCCGAGCTGACGGTCTCCGCGGGCCACGAGGAAGAAATTCTTCCTCCCTGTCCCAGACCGTTCCGGGAGCGGTCACAAGGAGCCAGGTAAGTGCTTCGATGTCCCTAGACTCAGCACCCTGGGCTCCGCCCCATCGTGAGGCCCCGCCTGACGGTACGTCCGATGCTATAGTCCCCTTGGTCCCTCTCGCTCGGAGTTTGGGTGCGTGGCTCGCGCTCCCCAACCCGTCGCGTTGGTTGATCAGGGCCGTCCGACTCGGCTATGCGATTCAGTTCGCCAGGCGCCCGCCCAGGTTCAACGGCGTCCGCCCCACCAAGGTGAGAGGTGAGAACGCCACTGCCTTGCGTGCAGAAATCGCATCCCTCCTACAGAAGGGCGCGATAGAGCCTGTCCCTCCAGCTGAGATGAAAGGGTTTTACAGCCCCTACTTAATCGTACCCAAAAAAAGTGGCGGGTTACGGCCAATCCTCGACCTGCGAGTTCTGAACCGTTCAAGATGCTCATGCAGAGACGCATTCTAGCGAGCGTCCGGCATCTGGATTGGTTCGCGGCGGTAGACCTGAAGGACGCGTACTTTCACGTCTCGATCCTTCCTCGGCACAGACCCTTTCTCTGGTTTGCCTTCGAGGGTCAGGCATATCAGTACAAAGTCCTCCCCTTCGGCCTGTCCCTGTAGCCCTTGCCCCATTGAGGGAAGCGGGCGTCCGCATCCTCAACTATCTCGACGACTGGCTAATCTTAGCTCACTCGCGAGACATGTTGTGTGCTCACAGGGACTTTGTGCTCAGGCACCTCAGCCGCTTGGGGCTTCGGGTCAACTGGGAAAAGAGCAAGCTCGTCCCGGTTCAGAGCATCTCTTTTCTCGGTATGGAGTTGGACACGGTCTCAATGTTGGCGCGTCTCACCAGTGAGCGCGCACAGTCAGTACGTTCAGACAGAACATGTTGGTCCCACTGAAATCCTTTCAGAGGCTCCTGGGGCATATGGCATCATCAGCCACGGTTACACCGCTTGGCTTGATGCATATGAGACCACTCCAGCACTGGCTGCAGACCCGAGTCGAGAGACGAGCATGGCGCCAAGGCACACACCGAGTCCTTGTCATGCAGACGTGTTGCCGCTCTCTCAGCCCCTGGTCAGACCTAGCATTCTTGCGGGCAGGAGTTCCCCTAGGCCAGGTCTCCAGGCACGTCGTGGTCAGGACAGATGCCTCCCAACGGGGCTGGGGCACCGTGTGCAGCGGGCACTCAGTCGCCGGCCCTTGGACGGGCCCGCGACTGCATTGGCACATCAACTGCCTTGAGTTGCTGGCAGTACTACTTGCCCTGAGGAGGCTTTTGTCGTTGATCCGGGGCAAGCATATGTTGCTCCAGACGGACAACACAGCCGCGGCGGCATATATCAACCGCCAAGGCGGTCTATGCTCTCGCCGCTTGTCACAACTCGCCCGCCGTCTCCTCCTTTGGAGTCAGCACCGACTCAAGTCGCTGCGGGCCACTCACATCCCATGTTACCTCAACAGCACAGCGGACGCGCTGTCGCGGCAGGTTACATCCAGGGGAGAGTGGAGGCTCCACCCCCAGGTGGTTCAGCTGATCTGGAGTCGATTCGGCCAAGCACAGGTAGACCTGTTCGCTTCCCCGGAATCCTCCCATTGCCCACTTTGGTACTCTCTGACCGAGGCCCCGCACAGATGCCCTGGCACACAGCTGGCCCCCGGGGCTTCGCAAGTATGTGTTTCCCCCAGTGAGCCTACTTGCACAGACATTGTGCAAAGTCAGGGAGGACAGGGAGCAGGCCCTCTTAGTGGCCCCTTATTGGCCCTCCTGGATTTGGTTCTTGGACCTCATGCTCCACGCGACAGCCCCCCCCGGCGAATTCCCCTGAGGAAGGACCTTCTTTCTCAGGGTCAGGGCACCATCTGGTACCCGCGACCAGACCTCTGGAATCTCCATGTCTGGCCCTTGGACGGGACGCGGTAGACTTAGGTGGCCAACTTTTCTGCAGGAAAAGTTGGAGGGACGGCTGTTCCCCTCCACCTTGAAGGTGTATGTAGCTACTATATCAGCACATCACGATGCAGTGGAAGTATTTAGGAAAGCATGATTTGATCATCAGGATCCTGAGAGGCGCAAGGAGGTTAAACCCCCCCAAGCCGCGCCTCATTCCCTCATGGGACCTCTCCGTGGTCCTTCGGGGAGCTCCCTTCGAGCCCCTTGAGTCAGCAGAGCTGAAGGCGCTCTCTTTGAAGACCGCCCTCCTGATGGAGCTCACCTCCATCAAGAGGGTAGGGGACCTGCAGGCGTTCTCTGTAACTGTGCCTGGAGTTCGGTCCGGCATACTCTCACGTCATCCTGAGACCCCGACCGGGCTACGTGCCTAAGGTTACCACGACCCCCTTTAGGGATCAAGTGGTGAACCTGCAAGCGCTGCCCCTGGAGGAGGCAGACCCAACCTTTACATTGCTGTGTCCGGTGCGTGCTCTTCGCATCTACTTGGACCGCACGCAGAGCTTTAGAAGCTCCGAGCAGCTCTTTGTTTGCTTTAGCGGACAGTGGAAGGGAAGCGCTGTCTCTAAACAGAGGATCACCCACTGGGTCGTCGATGCCATCACGATGGCATACCACGCCTAGTACGTGCCGCCCCCTGCTGGCCTACGAGCCCATTCTACCAGGGGCGTTGCGGCTTCATGGGCGTTGTCCCATGGCGCCTCTTTAGCAGACATATGTAGAGCCGCGGGTTGGGCAACACCTAACACCTTTGCAAGGTTCTATAACCTCAGGGTTGAGCCAGTTTCGTCCCGTGTGACACAGGTGACACAAACAGTTAAGTTCGGGTCAGCTGGCCGGGTGTATCGCTTGTGCATAGCGCCTTTCCCCTCCCTTTCCCCTCACACTTCCAGTTGCGTTCGCAGGAAGTGTGAACCCTGGACGTTTTTCCTCCCTAGCCTAGTGGCCGTCGAGTCTTCGGAGAGACTCGCTGCCGTCCCAGTCCGGGCGTCACTAGGCCCCCATACTGAGGTAAGTGCTCCACATGTGCTGGTTGCCCCCTTCGGCAACCCCGTGTGATGTATATCCCGCTAAATGGTTTCCCAACCGGCAAACCGCGTCTTCCTTGGACAGAGGGCCCTCTGCCCTGGGTCACCGTGTTTGTAGTAACCCCTCCCCACCTTGGGTAGGGTCTACCACGACGCCGTTCCACACGATGTGCTTCCGCTGCTAGCCAGTAAGACCGTGTGTATATTCCACCTAAACCCCCCCCCTCTCGGGGCCGGGTGTGGTCTCCGCGGTGTCCTCCTCTTTGGAGGGACACCCCCCAGCTTGGACCATTTATATTTGGCCCCCAGCCGAACGATTTCTTTCCTTTTACAGGGGAGAAAAATAGAGAGAAGGCCCCGGCTGGGCCAGCCAGTCCTTATACTTCTGAGCAGTTAGCCGTCCCCCCTAGGTGCAGGGGACCGCTTCATGCCTGCCAGGGTGTTGGGGTAGTTATGCGACGGCTTGCTGCGCTGGCTACGAGGCACACAGAGGTTTGCCCGTCTCGCACCGCTTGTCTGCGTAACTTGGTTCAGCTCTGTGGCGTTTTCCATGGGACCCCTAGTGTCAACTCAGCGACAAAACGTTGACTGAGTGACAGACGGGGAACGTCTCGGTTACTGACGTAACCTCCGTTCCCTGATGGAGGGACCGAGACGTTGTGTTCCCGCTAGCCACAATACTGAACCATCCTCTGAAAGCGTCGGGTCTTTGGCTCGGCTGCTCAGTGCGCGATACCTGATGTGTATTTGCAGAGTCACTCCTTTTATACCCGTATGTCCGGGGGAGTGGCATGCAAATTCCACATGCCAATTCTCATTGGCCTTTTCTCAAAATCAGAGATGGCCGTGCTCTGCAGGAGCGACCCCTAGTGTCAACTCAGCGACACAACGTCTCGTTCCCTCCATCAGGGAACGGAGGTTACGTGAGTAACCGAGACGTTCATCTCTCACAGATATTGAAAGAAATACATTTCTTCTAAAGAATCTTTTGGAAGAAAGGGGAAAAGGAGCTTTGGTAAGAGCCAGATACACTCATTTAAATAAAATGGATGCCCCTACAGCTTTCTTTTTTGGACTGGAAAAAAAGTCCAGAGATAAGAAGCACTTTCATTACTTAAAACTTTCCAATGGTCAAGTAATAACTGATCAACATGGAATAAATACTGTTGCTTTGTCATTTTATGAAAAACTGTATAAGGCAGAATCATGTGAAGAAGCAGCTGTAAATGAGTTCTTATGTGACCTTCCTCAGATTTTAGAGCAAGATAAAAAAGATTTAGAGAGTTCTCTTAATTTTCCTGAGATTTCAAAAGCTGTTTTGGAGTTGAATCCTGGGAAGTCTCCTGGGATAGATGGTCTGACAGCAGAGTTTTATAAATGTTTTTGGATTTTGATGGGACATGATTTCTATGAAGTTTTATTAGAATGTTTTAATCAGGGGATTCTTCCTCTGAGCTGCCGAAGAGCTGTTTTGACACTAATTCCCAAGAAAGGAGACTTGGGGTTTTTGAAAAATTGGCACCCTGTGTCACTTTTGACTGTGGATTTGAAGATATTGTCAAAGGCTATAACAAATAGATTAAAGCAATCTATATCAAGTATAATCCATGAAGATCAAACCTATTGTATTCCCAAATGAAAATGTTTTGATAATCTTTTTTTGGTAAGAGATTTGATATCTATTGGGAAAAGATATGCTTTGGACATAGGTTTTCTTTCTCTTGACCAAGAAAAAGCCTTTGATAGGGTAGATCATGTATATATTTTTAAGACTTTAGAGGCTTTTGGTTTTGGGTCAAATTTTGTGTCTCTTACTAAGACTGTATGAATCTTTGATATGAAACTGTAATGAGTTCAACAAACCTCAACTACTTCATAACCGTACAGTGATAGAAAATGAACTTCCTTCAAAGTGCTGAAAGTGATTTTATCTGAAATAACACACAGAGAACCTCTCTCTCTCTCTCTCTCTCAGGATTGTGGGTAGCGGTGAGAGTGTTTGGCCTAGAGCGTGTTGTTCTTTTTTTCTGCTTCTCTTTAGTATTAGAAACAGCGCTAATAATAAAGTTTTCGTTAATTTAACTATAGCACTGACTATGGTCAGCGCAAAAACTGTGCTCAGGTATGGAGTTACGCAGTGAGTTTTCACGTCTGACTCTCGACCACAGTTGCAAGTGTATGCCGGATGACTCCATCTCAATCGAGGACGTACTGATAGCGATCAGCGAACAGGTCGGTGGGTTAAATATCAAATCTGCCTCAAGAATGAACAGAGCACTTGTTATATTTCTCAAAGAAATTTCAATGGTTGATGAACTGTTAGAGAAAGGACTTGTTGTTAATGAGACCTTTTTACCAGTACTGCCTTTGTCAAATCCATCCAAGAAAGTTGTACTTTGAAATGTACCCCCATTCATAAAAGAAGAAACTTTGAAAGAAATTCTTGAACGTAATGGAAAATTAACCGCTCCGATTAAGATGATTCCGTTGGGATTTAAAAATCCAAACATCAAACATGTCATGTTTTCCGACGTTTCACTTACATGATACCGAATTAAACAAACTGAGCCGCTTAATCTGGTACTAAAAATAGCAGTAGAGGGCAAAGACTATACGATCTTCATTAGTTCAGATCATTTGCAGTGTTTTCTGTGTGGTGAACATGGACATCTTAGACAGACATTTCCCAGTAAACAAGATAACGTTAATGATGCGGCAGGGTCACAAACAATTCCAAAAAACAATGTTCAAGACAACACTACTGCCGTTCATGAAGTGACTGATGAAGAGGCTGAGAGGAATATAGGGGGAAATGAGAGTAGTAGCAAGACAAAGTAAACATTGAAGTTGATCAGCCAGCAGGTGGCACTGTGCCACCTAATGTTGTGGAAAAGAAGAATGCAAAAACAGAAGCACAAAAAGTACATTCTCAATCTAAAGACAGAGAAGATGAAGATCCAGTTATGGATTATGTAGAGGTAAATTATAAAAATGAGAATAAAACCAGATGAAGAAGTGACTGAAAATTGCAGTCAGTCGTTTGCAGCTGGCTCTGGTGTCACTAGGTCTGATAGTGATTCAGATAATGAATGTGAGAGTATAGGGAGCCTTCTCGAAATAGGAGAAAATTATTCCCAAATAGAGATATCAGAATTGAGCGGCTGTGAAAAAAAACTTTACTCTGCTAGAGAGATTAGTGTTTTCCTTGATGAAACTAAAGGTGTACGGAATCCACAACTTGAACAGTTTTTTCCAAATTTGAGAAGATTTTTAGTGTCTTGTAGAAATGTAATGATAAATGCAACAGTCGAGGAGTTTAGCAAACGATATCGTCTCATAAAAATTATTACCAAAGTAAAGAAGATGATTCATACAGATATGAAAAAGAGCAACCGTTAGAGATATGGTACAGGACAGATTTGTGCAGGATGTTTGTTTGCTCGCTGCATTATAGTAAGACTTTATGACATCCTTACATATTGGATCCTTAAATCTTAATGGATGTCGTAATAAAGAAAAGAGAAATGCTCTTTTAAAATTTTTGGCTTTTAAAAAGTCTAGTGTGACTTTCTTGCAAGAAACACACACAGATGTATATAACCAGGCAGAATGGCTAAGTGAATGGAAAGGACAGGGTTTTCTTAGCCATGGTTCCAGTGTAAGTGCTGGATTGGCCGTTCTCATATCCGAAAGTGTTCAGGGGAATGCTTCCAATATGATAGAAATTATTCCTGGAAGAATGCAACGGGTAGACATTATTCTGCAAAATCTATCTTTTTCCTTTATTAATATATATGCTCCCAATGTTGGGTATGAACGAGTTTCATTTTTCTTAAAATTACAGGAAGCTTTGACTAATATTCCTCGTGATAACCTAATTATTGCGGCTGGAGATTTTAATTTTACCCTTGACTATACGGTTGATAGAAATCATGATGAATCCCACCCCAATTCAGCAGAAGCTCTTAAGAAAGTAATAATATTTCACTCGCTTGTAGATGTGTGGAGAGATTTCTTCCCTAAAACTAGGCAATATACATGGCTGAAAACGAATTCCAATATAATATCGGGGGCTAGACTAGATAGGATATATGTCCAGAAATGTAGAAGAGGAACATTTTTCAAAAGTAAAATTAATCCTACACCAATTTCTGATCATTGTTATGTCTCTGTCATAGTCACAACATCGAATACTATTTATTTATCTTATTGGCATTTCAATAATAGTGTGTTACAGGATCGTATGTTTTTACATTTATTTATTTTACTTTTGGAGTGCTTGGAGAGAGAGAAAGACAGAGTTTAAGCCCCTAAGTCAGTGGTGGGACATTGGGAAAATTCAAATTCAGTCATTTTGTCAACAGTATGTAAAAAATAATACAAAAGAAATTCAAATTGAATAGCTAGAGCAAGAAATCACGAGATTGAACAGCTCCATAAGTGAAAGCGATGGAATAAGAAGTGTGGATTTGCTTGAACAATATAATTTTCTTCTGAAAAGCTTGTATGAAGAAAGAGATCAAGGGACAATAGTACAAAAAAGATTTACTCAACTTAACAACATGGACTCTTTGACATCATTCTTTTTTGGTTTGGAAAAAAAGGTTCGAGAAAAGAAGCTAATTAATCATCTTAAATCATCTGATGGAAGAGAGACAACAGAAAAAAGAGAAATTATTTCACAAGTTTTGTTCTTTTATGAAGAACTTTATAGCGCCCAACCTTGCGATTCTGAGGCAATGGATTTTTTTCTTAGTGAAATTCCAAAATTGAGTGAAGATGCGAAGACAAAATTAGAAAAGGCACTTTCATTTGAAGAGTTGAGTGTGGCTGTTAAACAACAAGCTGCTGGACGATCTCCAGGATTGGATGGATTGACTTCTGAATTTTATAAGGTTTGTGGTCATTGATTGGATCAGATTTACATGCTGTATATCTTGAATGTGAAAAATCTAAGATTCTTCCTCTCAGTTGCAGAAGAGCTGTAATAACATTATTGCCAAAGAAAGGAGATTTAGGATTTTTGAAGAACTGGCGTCCTATCTCCCTTTTAGGGATACTTACAAGATACTTTCAAAGGCATTAACAAATCGCTTGAAGAAGGCTATGGCTTCCATAATTCATGAAGACCAGTCTTGCATCCCAAAGCGTTCTATTTTTAATAACCTTTAATTTTATTACATCTTACTGAGATATATGGACTTGATGTAGGTCTTTTGTCACTTGACCAGGAAAAGGCATTCGACAGAGTTGACCATGGATATATTTGTAATACCTTGTCAGCCTTTGGATTTGGAGAGCAGTTCATCTCATGGATTCGGATACTTTATACAGATGTTTACAGCATGCTGAAGATAAATGGAACTTTAGCAAGACCTTTTCCTGTGTGTAGAGGTATAAGACAAGGATATAGCCTCTCAGGACTTTTATATGTAATATCCAAAGAACCCTTATTAAGAGTTCTAAGGGAAAAGTTGCAAGGTATTTCAGTCCTTAATCCCAATATATCGGAAACTACTACAGTATGGCTTATTGCCTATGCTGATGATGTTACGGTCATAATATGATCTCAAGAAGATATTTTTCAACTGAGTAAGTATCTGGACTTCTTTCAAAAAGCATCTTCAGCATGGGTAAATTGGAATAAAACAGAAGCATTACTTTGCGGTCAGTGGCAGGAAGAAGCACCACCTCATCTCCCGCAACAGTGCCACTGGAATACAGAAGGATTAAAAATCCTTGGAATTTTTTTTGGAACACAACAATTTATGGTAAAGAATTGGGACGGAGTAGTTGAAAAGATACTAGGAAGATTAAAGAGATGGAGTTGGATTCAACCACAATTATCATATAGGGGCAGAGTATTAGTGGTAAATAACTTAGCTGCTTCAATGTTGTGGCATCGACTGACTGTTTTAGATCCTCCAGCAGGACTTTTACAGACACTCCAGAAACACTTTGTCAACTTTTTCTGGGGGGGGGCATCATTGGCTTCATCCAGGATTACTGAACCTACCTGTATTTGAGGGTGGTCAAGGCCTTATTGATTTAATTTCTAAATGGAAAGCAATGAGACTACAATCGGCTCAAAAACTGCTTTATAACGCCGACCTGCGGCCATGGATTACGTATGGTTTAGCAGTATTACGAGCTGTTAGTAAAATGGGACTTGACAGACAACTATTTCTAATGTCTAATAATGTAATTGAAGGGTTGAGTATGAATGGGTTCTATTTGTCTGTATTAAGAGCATGAAGTATATTTAAAGTGGAAAGAGAGAACCATTTTGGTCTTGAAGAACCACTTTTTTAAAATTCATGGTTATATCTCATTTATCAAGTATTGAAATCACAACTTTTACTTCATCTGGTGTTATAAAAGTGGGAGATTTGATTGACACAGAACAAAATAAATGGTTTTCTGTACAAGAAATTACTAATCAAATGGGGAAGAGGTCAGAAATGATAGTGAAGAATGTTTTAAGAAAGTTAAAATCATAATTTCCTATATCATTAAATAATTTTCTTGAAGATTTTTTTGCTAGTGGTTCAAATCAAAGTTTTTTTCCTGAAGTATTTGTTACACCTCATAATTGGCAGGATAATGAGAATATAAGACAACTTTTTTCTTTACGAGAACTTCAACATTTGTCCTTTTTAGAAAGTAATAAGCGACATTTGTATATGGCATATGTGAAGTCAAGATTTTGTGAACATTTTAAGAATAAGACAGATACAAAATGGAGGAGTTACTTATATGTCCCTAATGTACAATCACCTTCATGGCACTTGTTTTATAAAAGTCCATTGCCAAAACGATCTGGAGATTTACAATGGAGCATCCTGCATTGTACATTAGCAACAAAAAAAACTTTTCTGTTTAAGTCTAACCTTAGCATATCATCAGTTTGCAATTTTTGCAATGTACCAGATACTGTTTTTCACATCTTTTCTGATTGTCATAGAATTTTACCTCTTTTAGATCTTTTGGAAAACATCTTTGAAGGCTTTGGTTGGACTTTTTCAAAAACAGCATTCATTTTTGGGTTTAAATATTTTAGGTCTCAAAGTGAGTGCTGTACTTTCTCCAATTTTTTAATTGGTCAGGCAAAGTTAACTATTTGGAAAGTATATAAAATTGAAAATGAAGGAAGAGGAATTAATATAGTAAAATTGTTTAAAGCCTTGGTGGAATCTAGAGTTAAAATAGAGTATGAATTTTATAAAATGAACAATGATATGTTAACATTTTAAAGGAAGTGGTGCATAAATACCAACTTTATTTCTGTGAATGATGATGATTTATATTGAATTAGAAGTTCTATTTATTATTGTTACGTCCCATGTCATAAATTCGACTTGTGTTTTGGAGTATGCTTGTTTTTGTTTTCTCTCTTTCCCTTTCTGTTTTCTTGCCTCTTACTTTCGTTTTCAGGAAGCGGGCGTGGTATTTAATTGGCCCATTTTCCTGTCCATCTTGGAGATGCTTGTTGATGACATCGCGTGTCTCCACCAATGAGGGCGGGCTATGCGAGTTTTAAAAGGGAGCGCCTGTGTGGAAAGCGCCCGATTCATTCTTTGTTTGATGCCGGCATGTGCGTTTGTTGAGATTGTTTGCCCTGTATCTTTTTTTTAATTGGTAAATGTTTATGGTGAAGTCTGTGTTCTTTGATCCTTAAAGTGATGGCCGATTCGTTCCCTTTTCTTTGTTTTCTTTCTGCGTGTTAAATTAACTGATGTTACTAAACGGGGAAAAGGAAAAGGACAGGTAAGATATCACGTGATATACATGTGCCACACTGAGGTTTCAATTGTGTTAGAACACTAGGTTAGTGACGCGTGCCATCCCTTGTATTTTTGGTTATAGTGAGAGTAGGTTATTTAGGGCTCTTTAGATTAATTTTCTTTTGATATGGTTTGTTTTGTGAAGTTTAATTGTTGAGTTAGATTAGGGGTGTTTATTTTCTTTTAGTAAGATTGGTTATTGTTTTATATATTTATTTGATTTGGCACGGTCCAAGTTCTTTTCATTTTCCCCTTTTCCTTGTGTTAAAATACTTTATTATGGGATATTTGTTCTCCCATTTTTATATATTTGTTCTATTCTTTATAATAAATACAGATTTTTTTTCTACCTTCTATTAAGTTTGTTGATGAGATTGCTTTCCAGTTGTGCAGGTACTGGAAAGCAATCTCATCAACAAACTTAATAGAAGGTAGAAAAAAATCTGTATTTGTTTTTAAATGTTGCACCCTAATTCCCCTAGACCGAAAAGGGTTTGTAACAATTATTAACTGTTATTAAGTATTGGTATCAATTATAAGAATATTTTTGAAAATGTTTTTATAATATGATTGTAAAATAAAGTGTTTTAAAATGTCAAAAATGTCTCTCTCTCTCTGTCTGCTGCATGCTGGGAAGTGGGGAGTTAGTGCATGGGAGTGTGTGTTTAGTGTTGGTGAGAGGTCAATTTAAAAATTGGTTCTCATATCTTTTCTTTTTTCTTATTTAATTACACATTTTGATATCTAAATTTAAAACACATTTTTGTGATTGTTTTGTAGTTATTTCTCAGCTCGTTTCAAATTTGGAATCTGTCCTCGTGTTTGTGAGGGATGGCGTCTCACCTGAGTGTGGGTGCGTCTTCCCTGTCAGTAAAAAACAGGGTTAGATGTGTTAGTAATTCGGGCGTTTCGGTTGAGGATGTACTGTTGGATGTAGGAGAAAGAGTGGGACATGGAAATATTATATCGGCATTTACATTTACATTTACATTTATGCATTTGGCAGACGCTTTTATCCAAAGCGACGTACAGAGCCCTTATTACAGGGACAATCCCCCTGGAGCAACCTGGAGTTCAGTGCCTTGCTCAAGGACACAATGGTGGTGGCTGTGGGGCTCGAACCAGGTCCTTCTGATTTCCAGATTACCAGTTATGTGCTTAGACCACTACGCCACCACCACTCCATTTCAGACGAATAAGGCCGTGGTGGTATTCCTGAAAGATAAGACACTCATTAATCGATTGGTTGAAAGCGGAATCACGGTAAGTGGGAATTTTGTTCCAGTTCAACCCCTGGTTTCTCCGACAACAAAGGTAACGATATCTAATGTTCCGCCATTTATTCCTGACGCGGATATTGAAAGAGAACTTTCTCGCTTTGGAAAGTTCGCAAGTGGCATTAAAATGGTCCCACTGGGATGTGAGAATGCGGCTTTGAAGCATGTGTTGTCGTTTGAACGACAGGTGTATATGTTTCTGAATTCACCGAGTCTAAACATTTCGTTTAGATGCATGTTTGATGGGAAGTCGTATATGGTGTATGCTAGCGCTGGAGAAATGCGTTGTTTTGAATGTGGCTCCATGGGACACGTAAAAATGCTGTGTCCTTTTAGAAGTGAAGAGAGTGAAGCTGGCCTGAGTAATACTTCGGGCGAGAGAACAGAGAATACAGAGGCAGAAGGAACTGTTAGTGGTGAAGCTGAATCGTTAAATAACGAGGATAGTTTGAATTCTCGACAAGAAGATGGTGTCACTGATGAAAATTTTGTTAACCATGGAATTAGAAAAAGGAAGTGTTTTAATAGTTAAAGCAGAAATTAATGGATCTGTATTTTTATTTATTAACGTCTATGCTCCTAATAAAGGGTCAGATCATGTAGAACTTTTTAGAAAACTGCAAAATACATTAAGACAACAAAATGATGATTTTTGTGTGATAATGGGTGGAGACTGGAATTGTACTACTAATTTCTTATTAGATAGGAATGGAGAAGAGTCTCACCCACAGTCAAGTAATGCACTTCTTAATGTAACTAAAGAGTTTGAGTTAATGGATGTGTGGAGGGATAGGAATCAGATGATTAAATGGTACAAGTAGTAAATATTATATACCTTGTGACAAAAATGATTTATGGCCTATGATTTATGACTTAATTGGTGTCAAAATAATGAACGTTCATAAAATCGCTTGAAGAAAATGCTCTTAACAGCTAAGATCAATAGTTATTGGGAAACGAGTCCCAGAACTCTATGAATGTTTGTGTGTTGGTCAATTTAAAAGTACTTTATTGGCATGATTGTGTTTACATACAATACTGCCAAAGCATTAATACTCAAAACAGATAATGACAAGACAAATAATAATGATAAGATAGAATTAAAATAAGGTGCCAGGTAATTAATCAAATCAAATAAAAAACGTCTAGGTTATGTATGTAACCTCCGTTCCCCGGTGGAGGGAACGAGATGTTGTGTCGGAGAAGCGAAACTAGGGGTCTCTCTTGAGCGCCGAAATATGCCTCTGACTTGTGAAAAAAGGCCAAGGAGAATTCCTATTCTTTCAGGGGGAGAAGACACTCCGGAGACCACACCTACCCTGCAGGGGAGGTAAAGGTGGCGAATACATCACATGGCCGCTTAGGACCTATGTGGGAAAGTTGGCGTGGTGGTAGATCCAGCCTCGTAGAGGGGGGAGTTGCTACAGCAGGGCGAACGAGGCAGCTGGAACTACCTAAGGGAGACACGGGAGTCCACTCCTAAGGGGACAGTACAGCGGGGATTACACACAGGGGGAGTCCGTGTAGGAGGCCTTTAAC
This sequence comes from Xyrauchen texanus, assembly GCF_025860055.1. Classification (NCBI taxonomy): domain Eukaryota; kingdom Metazoa; phylum Chordata; class Actinopteri; order Cypriniformes; family Catostomidae; genus Xyrauchen; species Xyrauchen texanus. The sequence goes on along the minus strand of NC_068277.1, from coordinate 112,483 downwards.
CTGTGGAGCACCTATTCCAGTACAGGGTAGATTAAGTACCCGTAGTGGATTGGGTTGGCGAGTTCCTCCGGTGAACTGCTGACCCATGAGGGCTAGGGAGAAATCAACCAGGGATCCGAGAGATGGGATCTCCTGGGAAAAAAGGTGCACTATTTTACCTCGGCTGAGGGAAAAGGCGCTAGGCGCAAGCGATTCACCCGGCCAGTTCGTCAGCGTGTTACCGAGTTCTACGGGCTCGGACCTGAGAGACCACGAGACGATACCGACTCACCCGGAGATTTGTAAAATCTCGCGAAGGTATTAGGTGTTGCCCACCCTGCTGCTATACAGATGTCTGCTAGAGAGGTGCCCCTGGCCAGTGCCCACGAGGACGCAACACTTCTGGTTGAGTGCGCTCGAACCCGCAGGGGGGGGGTGGTTATGGCCTGGGTGTGATAAGCCAATGAAATGGTGTCGACAACCCAGTGGGCGAGCCTCTGTTTGCAGAAAGTGTTCCCTTTCTGCCCTCCCCCGAAGCAGACAAAGAGCTGCTCAGAACGTCTAGAGCTCTGCATGTGGTCCAAATAGGTACGCAAAGCACGTACCGGACACAACAATGAAAGGGCTGGGTCTGCCTCCTCCCGGGGCAGCGCTTGCAGGTTCACTACCTGGCCTCTGAAGGGCGTGGTAGGAACCTTGGGCACGTGGCCCGGTCACGGTCTTAGGATCACGTATGTGTCTGCCGGACCGAACTCCAGGCAAGTGTCGCTGACAGAGAACGCTTGCAGGTCCCCGACCCTCTTGATGGAGGCGAGCACGATCAGCAGGGCCGTTTTGAGAGAGAGGGCCCTGAGTCCAGCTGAGTCTAGTGGCTCGAAGGGGGGTCTCTGGAGGCCTGTGAGGACCACTGAGAGATCCCAGGAGGGGAACAGGCTCTTTGGAACCTGATAATTAAGTCGTGCTTACCGTGCTTACTGTATCGTGGTGAGCCGCTGTGGAGGCGACATACACCTTGGGGGTAGAAGGGTACAGCCTCCCCTCCAGCCTCTCCTGTAGGAGCAAAAGCACTGACCTAACTGCGCACCTCTGTGGGTCTTCAGCTCGGGAAGAACACCAATTTGCGAACAGGCGCCACTTTAGGGCGTAAAGATGCCTGGTAGAACGGGCTCTGGCTTGGTTGATTGTGTCTACAATGGCCGATGGTAGACCGGCTAGCTCTTCCGCGTCCCGTCCAAGGGCCAGATGTGGAGGTTCTTCCTCAAGGGGAATTCGGCAGGGAGGGGCTGTCGCGAGAAGCGTGAGATCCGAGAATCAAGTCCGAGTGAGCAAATAGGGGGCCACTAAGGTGACTTGCCCCTCGTCCTCCCTGACCATGCACAGCACCTGTGCAAGAAGGCTCACTGGGGGGGAATGCGTACTTGTGCAGCCCCGTGGGCCAGCTGTGTGCTAATGCGTCTGCCCCGAGGGGAGTCTCTGTTCGGGCGTACCAGAGCGGGCAGTGGGAGGTTTCTTGGGAGGCAAACAGGTCTAGCTGGGCCTTGCCGAACCGTTCCCAAATCAGCTGGACCGACTGGGGGTGAAGACTCCACTCTCCACTGGGCAAGCGTTGTCTTGACAGCGTGTCCGCTATCACATTGAGGTTGCCGGGGATGTGAGTGGCACACAGCGACTTAAGTCACTGGCTCTAAAGGAGGAGACGATGGGCGAGTCGTGACATGTGGTGGGAGCGTACTCCGCCTTGGCGATTTATGTACGACACCACTGCGGTGCTGTCTGACCTGACCAGGGCATATTTGTCCCGAACTAATGGGGGAAAATTCCTCAGGGCAAAGAAAACAGTCAGCAACTCTAGGCAGTTGATGTGTCAGCGCAGCGGGGCCCCTTTCCAATGGCCCGTGGCTGCGTGCCCATTGCACACGGTGCCCCAACCGTCGTCGTGACCAGGACGTGTCAGGACACCTGCTGGAAGGGTACTCCTGCCCGCAGAAAGCAGAGGTCTGTCCAGGGTTTGAGTGTCTGGTGGCAGTGATCATCACACGGTGCGTGCCGCGGCGCCATGCTCGTCTCGGCACTCGAGTCTGAAGCCAGTGCTGAAGTGGTCTCATATGCATCAACCCCAGCGGCGTGATCACCGCGGAGGATGCCATATACCCCAGGAGCCTTTGGAAAAGTTTTTAAAGGGACCACAGTGCCTGGCTTGAAGGAAGCGAGGCATTTCAGCACCGACTGTGCACGCTCGTTGGTGAGACGTGCTGACATTGAGACTGAGTCTAACTCCATGCCGAGAAAAGAGATGCTCTAAACCGGGGCGAGCTTGCTCTTTTCCCAGTTGACCTGAAGTCCCAAACGGCTGGTGTGACTGAGCACCTGGTCTCTGTGTGCGCATAGTAACTCTCGCGAGGGGGCCAGGTTGAGCCAGTCGTCGAGGTAGTGGAGTATGCGGATGCCGGATTTTCGGAGCGGGGCAAGGTCTGCCTCTGCGACTTTCGTTAAGACGCGAGGGGACAGAGACAGGCCGAAGGGGAGGACTTTGTACATATACACCTGGCCGTCGGACGCGAACTGTAGGAAGGGTCGGTGTCGCGGCAGAATCGAGACGTGAAAGTACGTGTACATCAGGTCTACCGCTGCGAACCAATCTAGATGCCGGACGCAAGTCAGAATATGTTTTTGCGTGAGCATTTTGAAAGGGAGTTTGAGCAGAGCCCGGTTGAAAACTCGCAAGTCCAAGATCGGTCCTAAGCAGCCGCCTTTCTTGGGTACAAGTAAAGGCTGCAGAAACGCTTCTTCATTTCGGTTGAGGGGACAGGCCCTATCGCGTCTTTGCGCAGGGAATTGGCATTTACCCGGCGAGAATGGCCCGTCATACTCCCCAGATCATCTTCATTGCCTGCGGTGCCTGCCCCAATCCCGTAGGAAGGAGGCGATGCACGGGGGGCGGCTGAAGTGGCTTCCTCTCACTACAAAAGAAAGCAGCGATCGCAATGCTGTCATGGCTATGTTCTTGTACTGAAAACATAGACCATTCATAAAAACGCTGCCTGTGTGTGATCACAACCCAGGTACGCGAGGCAGTTTTTATGACCATCAGAGGTGGGGAGAAATCAACTGCATCAAGAAACTACACAGGGGCGGAAAAAATTTCTTTAAAAAGAAGCGTCCTGAATACGCCGCTGTGTTTTGCCCTTTTAGAATAACTCTTTCGAGTTGTCTGCGCTGTCGAAGCGCCCAGGGGCAACAATGCACAGCCGTGCAAGGAAGGAGAAAGCCGCTGTTTTGCGCCGTCGAATCCAAAAGCATGCAGAGCGTCAGAGGAATAAACAGGAACTGGTGTGTGACTCGCTGTAGACTGCATGCACGACCATCGGCTCCGAATAAATTTTCTGAATGCCCATATGTCCGGGGGCGGGGTATGCAAATACCATCTGCCAACTTCTCATTGGCCTTTTTTCATAAGTCTGAGGCATATTTCGGCGCTCAAGAGAGACCCCTAGTGTCGCTTCTCCGACACAACATCGAGAGAGCGACAGAAGGGGAACTATAATAACACTCTCTCTCTCTGTGTGTGTGTGTCTCTCTCTCTATCCCTCTCTCTCTCTCTCACTGTGTGTGTCTCTCTCTATCTCTCTCTCTCTCTCTCTGTGTCTCTGTGTGTCTCTCTCTCTCTCTCTCTGTGTGTGTGTGTGCGCGCGCGCGCGCGCATTCGCGTGACTGTGGGAGTGAGTGGAGCATGGCTCCACTCAGTGGAGCAAGGAGGATACAGTGAAGGTGCAGAGTGATACCAACAAAAAGGTAAGAGTAAATATGGCTGAGATTAATGCTAATGTGGCCTAGATTATGGAGAATGTGGCTGACAATAATGTGAATGACGCTGATAATATAGTGAATGTTGCTGAGAACCATGGTTAATGTGGCTGAGAACAATGTGCATGGTGCTTGTAATGAGAAGCCAGGCTGCAGTGATGCTGGAAAGCGTGTGATTCAGAGTAATAACTCTGTCTGTAGTGAGGCTGACCTGGAAGCTAGAATGAATGAAGAACAGTGAGATGAAATGGACACGGTTTCAGAAGCAACTGAGGAAAGTTTCCGTGATGATGATTTGGGTACTGACGATGATGCAGATAAATGTTGTGATCGTGATCTATACACAGTGGATCAGATTAATGCCTTCCTGGAAGAAACTAAGGGGAAAAGTGTTGAACTAGTGAAGTTTTTTCCAGACTTGGACAAGTTCAAGACATAGGTTAAGAAAGCACGTAAAGAAAGCAGATTAGATGAGTTATCACTACAGAAAAGATTTAGACTGAAAAAATACATAACACTAATCAGAAAAAAGAATAAATCAGTTAAGACTAAAAGCAGAGGTACAGCTAAATAAACGCACATGGGGATCTTTTTCTTTTTTTTCTGCTTTCTATCACAACTGTTTTTTACTATTATCCTACACTCCTTTACCATGGACATTTTAAGACTTGGATCCCTAAATGTAAACGGGTTAGTGATAATAATAAATGGGTTTTACTAAAAGAATGTATTGCCCTGAAGTATTTTAACATAATGTTTTTACAGGAAACTCACAGTGATGTGAATAATGAAGTAGATTGGGGTTTACGGTGGGAGGGAGAGTATTTTCACAGTCATGGGACTAATCTCAGTGCAGGGGTGGCAATACTATTCTCTCCTAGATTAAATGTTAAGGTTTCATCTGTTAATCAGTTGGAAAAGGGGCATCTGCTCATGGTCCAGGGTAAAAATAAAAGACATGGAGTTTGCATTTATTAATATTTATGCTCCAAATACTAGAAATGAAAGAATTAGACTTTTTAAAACTCTTAAAGATGAACTTGCTTCCTTCACACAAGATGTTTTTCTGGTTGTTGGTGGAGATTTTAATTGTACACTTGATTTTACGCTTGATAGAAATAGCGAAGAACCTCATCTTTTATCTGCTAAAACTTTAAAAGAAGTAATTACACAGACAGGGCTGGTTGATGTATGGAGATAAAAGAATAAAGGTTTAAGACAATACAGTTGGCTTAAAGTGGCAGCAGGGAGAGTCAGTGCTGCATGCCTGGATCGGTTTTATATGAGCAATACGCTGCGTAATAGAGTCATAAAGTGCACGTGTTATGCCTTGTGCGTTCTCTGATCATCACCTCATCACAGCACATGTAACTATGTCACAAACAAAACCACAGTGTTTTTATTGGCGTTTTAACACAAAGTTAACCCAAGACTTGGATTTTTATGAGAATTTTAAGTTTTTGTGGGGGTGCTGGGGAAACCAAAAGAAAGAGTATGGAAGTCTTCTAAAGTGGTGGGAGGTGTGAAAAGCACAGATAAAGCTCTTCTGCCAACAGTTCATGTCACACAGTTCAATTAAGATTAAACAAACTGTCTAATCTAGAACAAGATATCACAGGTATACAAAACATCTTAATTGATCAAAACAATGTAAACATACAAAATGATTTTATTCAGAAGAGACAAGAATTAAGAAGTGTTCTACAAGAAAAGGCCAAAAGTGCAATTATTAGAGCACCTTTTATCTCTGTACGTGACATGGATGCCCCTACAGCTTACTTTTTTAACTTGGAAAAAAGAGTGCTGCAAATAATTTTATGCATGTTTACGTAGATCTGATGGAAGTGTTACCTCAGATCCAATAGAGATGAGAAGACTAGCTGTTGATTTTTACACAGCCTTATATGCTAAAGAGCTCACATATAAACAACACTCCAATGAACTTTTTAAAAACTTGCCTGTGCTAGATAAAAAAAACAAAAAAAGTTTCTGGACTCAGCACTGACTTAAGAGGAAGTTAAGAGGAAGTTACAACAGCAGTGCATCAGCTGTCCTCGGGCTGAGCACCAGGAGTCGATGGACTACCCATCGAAGTTTTACAAGAAAGTTTTAAAGCTAAAATAATTCCAAAAAGCTGTCAACATGCTGTTCTCTCCCTACTCACAAAAAAGGGAGACCTGTGTTTGCTCAAAAACTGGAGACCAGTAGCTGTTTTATGTTCTGATTATAAGATTCTGTCCAAGGTTTTAGCAAATAGACTTAAAGAGGTTCTTGATGTGTTAATTCACAAAAAACAATCATACTGTATATCAAAAAGGTTTATATATGATAATTTGTTTTTAATACAGGACATTTTAGACTATAGTGAAGCATACAGTGTTGATGTGGGGCTGCTTTCACTTGACCAGGAGAAAGCTTTTGACCATGTGGATCATCATTATTTATTTAAAGCACTGGAGTGTTATGGGTTTGGCAGCTATTTTTTATCATGGATCAAACTTTTATACACAGATGCTCTGTGCATGGTTAAAGTTGGAGGAGGGCTTAGTGTCCCAGCAATAGAACCCCTGCTTTGTTTACAGAGGAAAAGTTTAACAGGGATGTTTATCGGAGCTAGTATAAGAGCTGAAGCCATTAAGCTTTCAGCCTACGCTGATGACATTACTGTGATAATCCAGAAAAAACAGTATATCCAAGTTTTGTGCAATGCTTTGAGTGTGTATGAGCGAGCCTCATCAGCTAAACTAAACTGGCAGAAAACAGAGGCACTGTGTATGGCTCTATAGGGAGTGATATACCCAAACTCCCAGAAAACATTCAGTGGGGAAAGACAGGTATGAAATGCCTTGGAGTATACCTTGGTAAAACTGAATATAAAATGAAAAACTGGGAGGGCCTGATTGAGACAGTGCATGCCAAGCTTTTCAAATGGACATGGCTACTACCCCAGCTATCATATAGGGGAAGAGTCCGGGTTGTAAACAATCTCATTGCTTCAATGCTCTGGCATAGATTCATGGTTATAGACCCACCAAGATCTCTGATAGATGAAATTCAAAAGGACTATTGTGGACTTCTTTTGGTCAGGACAGCACTGGCTGAGAGCTGCTGTTCTTTACCTTCCAGTTCATGAAGGGAGGACAAGGGCTGATTGACATCTTCACTAGGCTGGCTGTATTTCGTCTACAAGCAGTGCAGCGCCTTCTATACCATCAACATCACAAGTGGATGGATGTGGCATGTGCACTGTTACATAAAGCCGGGAGAATGGGTCTAGACAAACAACTTTTTACCCTGCGTCTAGAGAAAATGGACTTGGAAGGACTCACGTCATTCTATCAGAGTGCTCTACAAGCATGGCAAACCCTCTCTTTTTCAAGGGAATGGGAAAGACCCACCCATTGGCTGTTTGACGAGTCTTTGTTTTTCAACCCGCCCATCACCACTGAGATGCTGTGCTCAACTACCATCAGAACTGCATTGACGGAAGAAGGTTTCTCCAAGATAGGTCATCTGAGGAAGGACTCGAGCTGGTGGACACCTGAAGAATTGGCTGAGAGGGCGGGCTTTAAATTAGTGTGTCTTGCTCAGTGTATATTTGATGACTTGGAGGCTGGTCTTCCTGCTCCAGTAATAGACTTTTTGAATGACACATCTGTTGAGAACATGAATGAATTTCCTCATATACCTGAACTGCAAGTCTCTTTGAATAAAGAGGGCTGGCAAGAGGATGCTGGAAAATTGCTGTCCATGGACAGCCCTAAAATACAATCTTTTAGCGACTTGAGCAAAAAAAACTCTACAGAGCTTGTGTAAAGACTATTAACTATCAACGTCTCAATGATGTAAGAAACACAAGATGGATAGAGATGCTGGATCCAGGCTCTTCCTCGAAAGGTAGCTGGAGATCCTTGTACAAAAGACCCATTGAAATGAAGGTTGGAGATCTTCAGTGGAGAACTGTACATGCGATATTAGCCACAAATAGACACTTAGCATGCCAGAATCCTTCATATGTGGAGGGTTGTCCCTTTTGTGGAGTCTCCGAAACAGTTTTTCATGTTTTTATTGAGTTTCCTCCTCTAACTTTGATTTTAGATTTAGTGAAAACTTGGAGTTTACAGTTCACAGGTGTTTTTAATCAAGCATTATTTATTTTTGAACTGAGCTGTGCAACTGCAGATGTGAGCTCCTCAAAAGATAAAAGAGAGTCCAAGGCAGTCTTTGAAACGGAGTCCAATTTAGGGAGGCCGTGAAATAACTGTTCAGCACAGTCCAAATCACAATGTTCTGCAGTATATAAACAGGAATAAAAATCCACTGCATGATGACGCATCTCTGCAATGTTAGTTATAACCCTTCCATCAGGCAGACAGAGACAAACCATTTGTTTGTGCTGTGCTACTGAACGTTCCAAATGAAAAAAATATGCACTTGGGGCATCATTAACTGAAATAAAACGAGACCTCACCAAGGCTCCTTTCACCCTTTCATTTAAAAGGGACCCCAACTCAGCCCCAACCCCAATTGTAAACAATAAAACAAACCAAGATCGTATCTGTCCAACAATTCTTTCTCTATTGAATCTATAGATCTTTCAAGAGTTTGAATAACTTTTTTTATTTTTAACAGTAGTAAAGAGTATATTGCTGACAAAACATTTGTATTTGTTTTTTCCAGACCGCTCCACCACTGGAGAAGGTGGAACCCAAATGCAGAGGAATAAGGAACAATGAGATTCCAAAAATCTTGAGTTTAATCCTTTGCTCTTTATTACAGAGGGCAAAACAAAAACATGAACTACAGTCTAGGGCAGAACTTAACATGCCACAGGGTGACTCAAACAAAAAAGACTCCACAATCCACTAAAAGTAACAGAAACTGGTTATCCAAGAACAAAACAGAAGACTCACAAAATCACAAACCTCAGAACATCCTTAGGAATGGCAAAGCTAAGGAAAACATCAGGACTGAACAAAAACAAAAGGGCAATGAGGCCTTAAATAGGGTCTATCATTAGGAGTGTTTCAACACAGTTGAGAGCATTGCAACTAATTAACCCTCTGGGGTCTGAGGGTGTTTTGGGCCCTGGAGAAGTTTTGACATGCCTTGACATTTGTGCTTTTATCAGTTGCTTAAAAACATATTAATGGCTAAAATCTGATAACACTGTATTCAGCACAAACTGGGCTACAATAATATGTGAGCAACATGTATGTACAGGTTTTTGCTTGGGCCACTTCTCTTCTCCATCTACACAACATCACTGGGACCCATCATCCAGTCACATGGTTTCTCTTACCACTGCTACGCTGATGACACGCAACTCTACTTGTCTTTCCAGCCCAACGACACCACAGTGACCGCTCGAATCGCTGCCTGTCTGGCAGACATCTCGGCCTGGATGAAGGAACACCACCTTCAACTCAACCCAGCCAAGACCGAACTCCTTGTCTTTCCAGCCAACCCTGCTGTTGAACACAACATCACCGTGCAGCTGGGTCCAACTACAGTTTCGCCTTCCAAAATGGTAAGAAATCTAGGGGTAACCATTGATGATGCACTAAATTTCACAGACCACATTTCAAAAACCGCAAGATCTTGTAGATTTACACTCTACAATATCAGGAAGATAAGACTCTTCCTCTCTGTACATGCCACACAACTGCTCGTTCAGTCCCTTGTCATAACTAGACTGGACTACTGTAACGCTCTCATTGCAGGCATTCCTGCATGTGCTATTAGACCTCTCCAAATGATCCAGAATGCAGCAGCACGTCTGGTCTTTAATGAACCTAAGAGAGCACATGTTACACCACTCTTTGTCTCTCTCCACTGGCTGCCGGTTCATGCACGTATTCAATTCAAGGCCCTGATGCTGGCATATAAAACAGTCACTGGGTCGGCTCCAGCATACCTAAAAACATTTATGCAGAGCTACGTTCCCACCAGAAGTCTGCGGTCGGCTAAGGAACGTCGCCTTGTCGTACCAAAACAAAGAGGCACCAAAACACTTTCCCGGACTTTCAGTTTCATCATACCACGGTGGTGGAATGACCTTCCCAACTCAATCCGGGAAGCTAACTCTCTCTCTATCTTCAAAAAATGGCTAAAAACACATCTTTTCCAAAAGCACTTAACCGGTTACGAAAAAAAAAAAAAATAAATAAATAAATATTTACATTTCTTGTTGCACTTAAATCTGTTTTGTATACTATTCTGATGATAGTGAAACTTTGTAATATGGCACTTTTTGTACCACTGTCTCCCTAAGATGATTCGCTGATGTTCTTCCTCTTTTGTAAGTCGCTTTGGATAAAAGTGTCTGCCAAATGAATAAATGTAAATGTAAATGTAAATGTTTGTATTTTTGAGAAAATAGGTTTATTGTAAATGGTCTGCACTTATATAGCGCTTTTTTTAACCTTAGAGGTTACCAAAGCGCTTTACACTGTGTCCCAATCACACATCCACACACCAATGGTGACAGAGCTGCCATGCAAGGCGCTAGCCTGCCATTGGGAGCAACTTGGGGTTCAGTGTCTTGCCCAAGGACACTTCGGCATGTGAAGTCGTTTGGGCTGGGAATCGAACCACCAACCCTGTGATTGGTAGCCGAATAGGTGGTATAGCGGTATCAGCGGCCATATAACACAAACATTTGTCCACAAGACTTTTGAGAACTGGATCTTGTAATGATGTGAAAATCATCCTGATCACGCATTCATACAAAACAATATAGTAATAGAGGAGGCGTGAACTATCACAAATATTTATGTCATTCACACCTGAGGACACAAAGACCCCTCCTCTGGGCCCATCAATGAGGAATGTGACAGAGAGAGAATGAATGTGAGGAGACTTAATGACCAAAATCAAGTTTTAAGTTAAAAGAAGTAATCTGACTATATATTTTCTTTACATAAATACTTTACTTAATTTTAGACCTACACTACCATTAAAAGAAGTCTCTTCTGCTCACCAAGACTGGATTTATTTGATCCAAAATACAGTAAAAACATTGTGTGAACTCATTTTACAATTTAAAAGAACAGTTTTCTATTTGAATATATTGTAAAATGCAATTTGTGATCAAAGCTGAATTTTCAGCATCATTACTGCAGTCTTCAGTGTCACATGATCCTTCAGAAATCATAATATGCTGATTTTCTAATATGGGCATATTTAAAGTGCATTTTACTCATTTACACCTGAACACATATTTGCAAGCACAAGCTTTGTTGATGATAACGAGGCAGGATAAACACTTTAACATATAATCTAAATATTCATATTATTTTTATATCATATTACATATCATATTTATATCATACAGCATACAATGTAAATAACAACATTTAAATGTAACTAAAACTTGCCTATTAGGAAATTTTTCAAATGTCAATACTTTGAATCCTGTCTGGAAACAGTCCCGCAAGTAAAATATGTACGTTTATTTAAAATAGCATGTCAGCTAATGAAAATGAAAGGACTTACTCGTCTGAAATTGTATCCTCGAGTGGATCAAGTCTCTCTTCAAAATACAAATGTTCATCTTAGTCCTGCTCTTCTTCTGAGGAAAATGTTAACTCATCCTTACATCCAGGAGTTTACAAGCATGCAGAAAAGTTGAGTTGTGTTGTGTTTACATTAAATCTCGCAGTCGGGGCGTGTACATTTCCCTTGATCGTCTCAGCACATTAGCGTATGAATGGCGTGCTCTGCTGGTGGGTGGGATCACATTACAGATAATGAGATGGACCGGTAAAAACTGTACATAGCTTTGTTTCAAACAGATTTCATTACAGGAGAATATTTGTTTTAAATTTCAATTGTTTTATTTAAAAGTAGACATTTTAAGCTTTCTATCCTGACGTATTTTCTGCCTGTGCTGTTACGCATGCTCAATTAGCGAGAACAGATCAAGTCGCTCTGGCTGACTCGTTAATGGGACAGACGTTAACAAATGACATGTTAGGTTCTGAGTCTGAAACAAAATTGAAGGAGAAATCCTCACAAAACACTAATCTGAAAAATTCAGAAAGTGTTCTGGGGAATTCAAATTCGTTGGATTTGCCCATCACTCGGTCTCAAATTATTTCAGCACAAAAGGAAGATCCATCTTTGCGTAAATGTTTTTCGGCTGTTCTTAGTTTCGAGGCTGCTAAAACAAGACATACTGCGTATTTTGTAGATGATGGATTATTGATGCGAAAGTGGTGTTCTAGGGTCGATGATGATTTGGATTGGAATGTTGTGTATCAGGTAGTTGTTCCAATTACATTTCGTTCTCAGGTATTATGTTTGGCTCATGAGCATGTGTTATCTGGACACTTGGGTATAACTAAGACCTATGATCGTATTCTACACCATTTTTTTTGGCCGGGTTTGAAACGTGATGTTGTTAAATTCTGTCAAACCTGTCACACCTGCCAAATAACGGGGAAGCCGAATCAATTAATTTCCCCTGCTCAACTCTATTCTATTCCAGCTGTGGGTGAAGCATTTGAAGAAGTGCTGGTAGACTGTGTTGGTCCCTTACCGAAGACAAAATCAGGTAACCAGTATTTATGCACTATTATGTGTAGAGCGACACGATTTCCAGAAGTGATACCGCTGCGCAAAATAACCGCTCCTGTTATTTTGAAAACGCTGATAAAATTATTTTCTACATTTGGTCTTCCTAAGGTGATTCAGACAGACCAAGGAACAAATTTCTTGTCACGCGTTTTTGCTCAGACTCTTAAGTCTTTGTCCATAGAACACAGGGTCTCAAGTGCATACCATCCTGAAAGCCAGGGTGCAATTGAGAGATTTCACCAGAACTTAAAAGCGATGCTTCGAAGGTATTGTATGGAAACAAATAAGGAATGGGACGAGGGAATCCCTTTGGTATTGTTTGCCATACGTGAAACCGTGCAGGAATCACTCGGTTTTAGCCCAGCCGAGTTGGTTTTTGGGCATACTGTCCGAGACCCCTTAAAGGTCCTTAAAGATAAGATGCTGGAGACTAATTCAGAGTCTAAAATAAACATTTTAGACTATGTTAGTCGATTCAGGAGAAGGCTTTATGAGGCTTGCGATCTTGCTTGGAAATCTTTGAAAAGTGCTCAGTGTGAAATAAAATTTTTTTATGACGTCAAAGCAGTCGTACAGTCTTTCCAGCCTGGTGACCATGTATTGGTGTTGTTACCCGTCCAAGGGTCTGCATTGGCGGCTCGATCTACTGGTCCCTATGAAGTGGTCAGAAAACTCAGTGAGACAAACTACGTTATTCGGACACCAGAGAGAAGACGTAAAATGTGTGTTTGTCATGTTAACATGCTCAAAGCGTATCATGAACGAGAACATGTGCAATGTGATATCGCGAAAGACGATATAGAGATTGCACCTGTCATGGCAATGACGGAGTTTATACCTGTTGCAGAGGGTGAAGTGGATTCAGATGAGGATGATTTAGTGCTGAGAAATACTCCTCAACAGTGTATTATGTTAGAAAATTCAGCTATTCTAACTAATTTGCCTTCTCGTCTTTCTCATTTACCTGATGGACAACTGCAGGATGTGGTAGATCTTATCACTGCTTTTCCAGCTTTATTTTCGGACGTTCCGTCTCAGACTAATGTGTTGCGACATGATATTGATGTTAGTGGCGCGAGACCTATAAAACAACATGCCTATCGATCTAACACCATTAAAAGATCTGCATGAAGGAGGAGACTGAGTATCTGCTGACAAATGGGTTGGCCCGGCATAGCTGTAGTCCGTGGAGTTCTCCGTGCCTTTTGGTAAAAAAGTCTGACGGTTCGTTCCGTTTCTGTATGGATTACCGAAAAGTGAATGCTATGACAGTACCTGATTCTTATCCTCTTCCCAGGATGGAAGATTGTGTTGATAACATAGGTTCTGCTAATTTTGTTAGTAAACTTGATTTACTTAAGGGCCGCGTGCATCTGACATCTCTGCGTTTGTAACCCCGGACTGCTTCCTACAATACAACATTATGGCGTTCGGTTTACGGAACGCACCTGCTACATTTCAGAGGTTAATCTAAATAGTTCTAGCTGGCGTGCCCAACTGTAACGCTTATTTGGATGATCTGGTAATTTTTTCTAAGGACTGGACAGAACACATGTCTTTACTTCGTACAGTGTTTGAGAGGTTAGAGAGTGCTTCACTAACCCTTAACTTGGCAAAATGTGTGTTTGGTCAAGCTAGTGTCACCTATCTGGGTAAACAGGTGGGACAGGGACAAGTGAAGCCTGTGGAGACGAAAGTTACAGCCATTGTGGAATTTCCAGTACCTAAGGCACGGCGAGAATTGGGTATGGCCGGGTACTATCGTAATTTTTGTAAAAACTTCTCCACAGTAGTATCCCCTCTCACTAATCTTCTTAGTCCAACACAAACTTTTACGTGGACTGATGAGTGCCATATTGCATTTGAGAGTGTTAAAGCTTTGTTGTACAGCACTCCAGTTTTAGCGGCTCCGAATTTTGATCGCTCTTTTAAGTTGGAAGTTGATGCGAGCGCGGTTGGCGCTGGAGCAGTTTTGCTTCAAGAGGGCGAGGATGGTGTGGACCATCCAGTGTGTTATTTCTCCCGTAAGTTCAATAGACATCAAGGAAATTACTCTACAGTTGAGAAGGAAACTTTGGCGTTGTTGTTTGCCTTGCAGTTCTTTAAAGGGCAACTAAACCCCTGCTCAGAGTCTGACTCCACCCACTAGCAATATTTGAAAAATGCTTGAAAAGTGGGCAGACCCCAGCGGGGATAGAGGGGACGAACCGAGGGCGGGGCTGAGCGGGGGGGAGCGTGCACCTGAGACCCGTAGTGACCGATTAATTGACAGCTGCTGTCAGACTCTAAAATGGAGAGTGACTGGAGTGACACAAGTAGCTTTGCAACGGAGCGGTCTTTTCAAGTCGATGACTTTTCTCCCCCACCTTCACCTGAAGTGGAGGAGGGTGAATTAATATCAATTCGAGCCGCTGGCTCAAACTGCAGTTTTAACTCCCTGTTGAGCATCCGAGTGCGCATTCACCTTCACTCGCGTGCAGGAAAAACAAACGAAACACTGTTCAGTGATGTTTATCCTTTTAGCAGGATTTTTATTTAGCAAGCTTCACTTGAACATAACATCAGTTAGCTGTTCTCTCAACTTAGAAGAATGTGACGTAAAACGTAACGTCATCATGTACAAAACCGTATACCTCCAAATAAAACTATACAGGTAGTCAATACCATAATACAATGTATAAGGGTGCAATACGTTTAACACTCCCGCATCGCGAACGCGTGTTTGTCGACCCCAGAGGATTAACTTTAGCCTAACCATAAATTGTGATTCAAATATATATGATCACTCACCTCAAGACGCCGCTGAGGTGGTGGAGTCCATGCAGGAGGAGCAGCGTTTGGCACTGCGTCGCTTTTCAGTGTGAGCTGTTTGGAAAAGCCCATTTCCACCTCCATTGCGTTGGAGAAGCAAACCCGCGTAAAATGCAGTTTGCACACTCCTCCAGCTCTAGGCGGGAACTCACGGTCTTCCAGAACAAGGACGTGCAACCACTGGCGCCTAATTTCCAAGTCTGCTGGAAAGCTATACAGTCCAGCAGTGCTGTAGCAACCA
This sequence comes from Xyrauchen texanus, assembly GCF_025860055.1. Taxonomy (NCBI): domain Eukaryota; kingdom Metazoa; phylum Chordata; class Actinopteri; order Cypriniformes; family Catostomidae; genus Xyrauchen; species Xyrauchen texanus. The sequence goes on along the minus strand of NC_068277.1, from coordinate 97,068 downwards.
GCAACACTACACCTACATACCATCCTGACCACTGTACTAAATAAAGATAATCTACGCTAACTTGAAGCTATCCTAACTGACGCAATACTATGCTACTAACTAACTATGCTTCTAACAATACTACACTAACAAATATGCTAATTAACTACCTAGGCTACACAAAATAATCTAAATAACTATATAAATGCTATGCTAGATGCTAAAATACTCTATCCTACTCTATCTAGTTAATACAATTATCATTTAAAGAGTTAATACAATTATCATTTAATTATTCTTAAACTATTAAATATCAAATTTTGTCTAAATTACACAATGATGATTAATCGACTGTATGGACGTTGCAGTTTTTGTCGTCTGTTAATGCTGATGTTCTGTGAAGCTGCTTTGAAACGATGTGTGTTGTGAAAGGTGCTATACAAATAAAATTGACTTGACTTGACTTGACTTATCCTGATCGTTTTCAATACTCGCAATTCCAACTCCTGACTCGCTACAGTGGTTTTGACGAAACGAGATGGTTTATATACTGCCATGGGCGTGGTAGCTCGTACCAAGGGCGTGGTGAGCTGGAACCTGCTTACGTCAGCTTTCACCGCATACGTCACGAAGTACCGCAAACAGCCAATAGGAAAATTCAACTGCAGTAGCCACCGTTCAACCTGAAGAGGGCAGCACTCAGACGTTTTTACACCATATATTGTAGAATTAAAACACTTTATACACAAATGTCAAAAAAATTACTTGAATCAATGACCAGTACTAATAAAGCCCCATTCTTATAGATCATTAATTAAAAAAAGTTGGTTTAGGGTTTAGTTACCCTTTAAAGTTTATTTAGGCTCTTCCAATTTGCCTACGGCTGTGTATACGGATCATAACCCCCTTGTTTTTCTTTCTCGGATGTATAATACCAATCAACGTTTGATGCGCTGGGCTCTGTTCGTACAGAGTTATAACCTTGAAATTCATCATAAAAAGGGGTCTGAGAATGTCCTGGCTGACGCTCTTTCCAGGGTTTGAAAGGGGCTTATGGCGGGTGAGTTATGACTTGTTTCACATTAAGAATGTTCTATATAACAAACAATATATGTTTGTTTTTGACTGTGGGGGTGTTACGATATTATGTGACCCCAAGATGTGGGACTTTGGTGTTCTTTGTAGTTTGTTTTGTATTGTTTCTGCCGCTATCCGTTTTTACTCTCTTTTTCACAGGTGACGTGCTGACTGGTTCGGCTCTGCTGTCAATCATCTAAGAAGAGGGTTTTGACGTGCTGACGTCTGAAAGTGAGATCCAGTCATATGGCTACCGGAAATCCGGGAACTATAAAAGGACACGAACGCACCCGAGGGGCGGGCTTTTTGTTTTGTGAACTTGAACTTGTGCGTTTGGTATTTTCTGTTATGCTTGATTTGGTTTTGCTCGATTTAATTTTGGTTGATCATTTATTAAGCTCTGTTAATGCTTAATTTGTCATGTGAGAACACGTTATTTTGCCGTCCCATTTTTCCTTATTTGAATATTTTGAGAGGGGCAACGCTGTATTTTGAGATGGGTAAAGGAAAGAGGGACAGGTAAGATGTCACGTGACGTACATCGCACACATTTAGGTTTATCTTTTGTTTAAACACACCAGGTTTAGGGGGCATGTGCCATTTGTTGTAATTTTTGTTTTGATAGGTAAGGTAGAGAAGTATACTGTTAACCTTTCCTGCTTCTGTCTCCTAACCGTGGTTGAGAGACATAGGGGAGATTCGTCTTCTCCAGGGCCGGTAATTCTCCTCCCGGGGTTAACTCCCTAAACTTCACGCTGTTTGGTGTGATGGTAGCTTATAAAAGGACAACGAGGCCGTCTTGCAGAAGAGTTTAGGTGCTTTATTTGACTGACTGCACTGAAATACACTGCACATAGCTAGCTACTTGCACGGATCACTGTATCACTCTCACACACACCATCCGCTGCTTCGCGGGGAACAACAAAACAGGCCGCGCCTTCGATAAGCGCACTCACTCACTCTCGGTCACACACACACTGAGCTGTCCCGAACTGAACACATTAAAGACACATCTCACAACACTACCCCCACCATGGACTGGCAATTGACACTAATTCCATTCCATCTAAATATACTGAGCACACATTCTCTATATCTGTAGGCCTAAAATGTGAAGAGATAGCTGTGTCCCAAATAATATGTAAATCCAAACAGGTAGGATATACCAATTTAACAAGTGTCTAAACAGTGTTAAAAGTTCTAAAGCTCATTCAACAGTGAACACAGGAGTGAAAAATAACAATTAACAGTAATGTAATAGTCTCTAATAAACATAAGAGTACATCACCTTTTAACTCCTATTCTTCAGTGACCAGAGGTAATACTGTCTGACTAATCTGGTAATAATCAGAACATACATCGTGTGCAATAAAGTGCAAGCATGTAAAAGCATTGAAAAGCTCTTCAGTTTTTTTTTTCTTTTTTTTTTCTTTGAACGTGAAAAAGTGCTTTTTGTAGAAAAGCAAATATAGAACGAACTAGACTAGAGTCCAAAAACGTAAACTGTAAAGTCTCTAGTGCAAATAGGAACTGTCATAGGTGACTCACTCAGTGACCCAGTCCCCATACCGGACCGGTCCTCGGCGCTGACGCTGGGGTCGAGGTTCGCGCGGAGACTGGTGTTGTGGTTCTCCTACCGCACCCCCACCATGGTCAAGTATCACATGGGAAGGAGTGGATGGGAGAGACCCGATAATGTGAGAATTAGTAGCAGATGGAGTAGACGGCCAGGAGTCGCTGGGACCATCACTTGAGGTGGTAGAGTAGAGGCTTTGCAGGCCGAGATCCTCTCGATCTGCTGGGTGCCCGTCCACAGCTGGTGGCAGGATCTCAGAAGGCGTCCAGTTCTGGGATTGGTCCAGGACCCAGGTGTTGTCCAGGGGCTCACGGCTGCGGTAGCATTTGAGTTGATCATGGTGGACGACTTTGACCTTAGCTCTGGGGCCCTTTTGGATCCGGTAGACTAAGTCGTCTAAATGTCCCATAACAAAGTAAGGTCCCTCGTAGGAGGGGAGGAACTTTTTGACTTTGTTTCTGACATGGCGTGTTCCTTTGATAAGATACCACACCGCATCGCCGACTTGGTACTGTGTGTGGCAAGCGTTTTTGTCATATTGTCTTTTTCCACGCGTGACTGACTCACCGAGGGCTTCCCGGGTGATGTTATGAGCCAGTTCCAACCGCTCACGCATTTGTTGCACATACTCGGGGGCTGAAGTTGCATGGTCAGAGTCCGGGGGCAAACCAGCCACAAGGTCCACTGGCTCACTTATTTCACGGCCGAACATCATGAAGTTGGGGGTGAAACCAGTAGCGCTGTGCTTGGTCGCTCTGTAGGCCATAACTGCATATGGGATCATCAGGTCCCAATCCCAGTGACAGTGTTCTGCAGTGGAGGCCAGGATCTTTTGTAGTGTGGCGTTGAAACGTTCAACTTGGCCGTCGGACTGCGGTCTGAATGGTATAGTTTGGGTTTTGTCGATGCCAAACAAACGGCACATTTCTTGGAATACCTCTGATTCAAAATTGCGTCCTTGATCGCTGTGCAGAGAGTGAGGCATTCCAAAGCGACACACCCATTCAGTTGCAACAACGTTTGCCACTGTCACAGCCTTTTCGTCAGGGATTGCGAATGCTTCAGTCCATTTCGTGAAATACTCCTGTATTATGAGTATATAACTGTTTTTACATTCTGTCTCATTGAGTGGGCCCAAAATGTCCAGTGCAATGCGCTCCATGGGGGCTCCAACTCTGACAGTTCCCATGGGCGCTTGTGGAGTCTTGTGGGGTCTGGCTCTGCATGCGCAGTTCGTACAAGTCCGGCACCTCTGGGCATAGAGCTCCTGGAAGTGCTCTGGAACTGCAGGGGGGCTGGCTGGAAAGTCTGCCGCGGTGGGGACACTGGACGAGGACAGAGCTTCAGCTGGCTGGAGGAGACCTGCAATGGCACCTTCTTTAATAGTCACAGCCTTGTTGCCAGGGTTAAAGAGGCGTAATGGAATGATGTTGGTGGACAGTGCGTTGACTAGGGCTCTGGCAATGAGTACTTTGTGCTTTTCAACAAAGCCTTTTGTGGGGCTAAGCATCATGTCTCCCTGAGCTTCTCTGCAAAAGTGCACGTTGCCTTTGACTAGGAACTCTTGTCCCGCTTCAACCACAACAGTTCTGGCTACTCTTACAGCGTGTGACTTTGGAACAGTCTCTGGGTGAAAGTAGGGCACTTCTTCTCCAAACAGAATTATGCGGTGCTTACCGAAATCCAGGCGAGCCTCAGCTTGGGTGAGGAAAGGATGGCCAAGCAGCACCTCATTGCCCTCTATGTCTGCTACAAGGAAGTCCACTTCAACTTGACGGTTGTTGATACTGACTGGTACCTTGGCTTCACCAAGCACTGGCACGTCTCCTGGTCCCACCCCGAGCAAAGTCTCTACGATGGATGACTGAAGTAGTGGTCTCACGTCTTGGTGAATGGCGTTGTATTGGTGAAGAGGCAGCACGCTCCTCTGCGCTCCACTGTCTAGGACTGCACATACCTCCAGCTCAGATATGCGCATGTGAATGTTCATTTCACGACTCTGGCTTTTAAGGTGGAACGCAGTGGTCAGCGGGCTTTCTTTGGCTGCCTTTGAAAAGAAAGTCTCTGTATTTCTTTGAGGGGACGAACACTGGCTCTGTTTGTGACCCCAACCATTACAGTTATAGCAGCGTATGTCACCCCTTTTAAAGTTCTTGTGCTGCTTTAGTGTTTTTGCGGATGTGCATGGGACGAAGTGATTGGGGGATGGGCTAACTGTAGAGGTAGTGGTAGTCACAGTCTCATTTTTGTCTCTTTCTCTGACAACAGCAGCCCGGGGCCTGTGTTCAGTGAGGTTGCGGGCCCCTGGCTGCATGATGCTGGTGACATAGGAAGCAGCTCTCTTGGTAGTGTCATGACGGTGGGCTATCTCGTAGGCATCGTTTAAATGCCACGGCCTACCTGAGCATTGTTTCTGACCATGTCCATCCCTTTATGGCCACCATGTACCCATCCTCTGATGGCTACTTCCAGCAGGATAATGCACCATGTCACAAAGCTCGAATCATTTCAAATTGGTTTCTTGAACATGACAATGAGTTCACTGTACTAAAATGGCCCCCACAGTCACCAGATCTCAACCCAATAGAGCATCTTTGGGATGTGGTGGAACGGGAGCTTCGTGCCCTGGATGTGCATCCCACAAATCTCCATCAACTGCAAGATGCTATCCTATCAATATGGGCCAACATTTCTAAAGAATGCTTTCAGCACCTTGTTGAATCAATGCCACGTAGAATTAAGGCAGTTCTGAAGGCGAAAGGGGGTCAAACACAGTATTAGTATGGTGTTCCTAATAATCCTTTAGGTGAGTGTAGTCTCTAATGATGTCTCACACTTATCTGTATACCCAAAAATGACGGCGTATTTTAAGTTGTTTCTGCTGTAATGTTGAAAATATCCAGCAGGACGCGCCGGCATGTCCGTCGACCCCAGAGGGTTAACAAGGTAGTAGCCTGAGTTGAAATTATGCCATCTAGTGGTGAAATCAAGGAGCTTCAGTCAAAAACATTACACCAGGTAACAGCAATGTTGAGCAAAGTGATGGTAATGTTGAAGATCCTGATAGAATTAACCAGAGTGGGTCATGAAATTGTACAAATAATGCCATTTCTGATGAAACTGATTCTATTGACATTGATAATTCACAGGGAGATCTTCAAAAGGAATTTTCCTTATATACCCTTGAGGAAATAAATAATTTTCTGGATGATACTTTTGGCAAACAGGTGCATGTTAAAGTTTTTTCCCAGACATTGAGAAGTTTGTTAGGTCTGTTACAGTTCTTCAAAAGGCAGTTGGCTTTGATCTTTTGAATTAAAAGAAGTGTTTTCGGTTAAAGAAGCATCTCACAGTGTTAAGAAAATGCAGGAAAGGGAAAAAAGTTGAGTGACAGACCAGAAATGTATCACATGGGCTTTTCATATTTCCTTCTTTTTGTGACATGTCTGTTGTTCTTCCTATTTAAAATATATAAATATATATATATATATATATATGGATATTTTGAGGGTGGGCTCCATTAATGTTAATGGTGGGAGGGATAGACATAAACATGATTTGGGGTTGGAAAGCATACAGCTAAAATAGTGATGTAGATAATTAATCTGATTGGAGAATTTGTTGGAAGGGGCAACAGATACTTAGCCATGGGACAAATTTTAGTGTGAGAGTGGCAATTCTTTTTTCACAAGAACCTAGAGTTAATATTATAAGTTCAGAAGAAGTAATACAAGGTCGTCTTGTTTTGGTAAAAACTGAAATTGAAGGTTTTCTGTTTGTTTTTATAAATGTGTATACACCGAATGTGGGGCATGAGAGAATAACATTTTTCAGTATTTTAAGTGGAATATTGAGACAGTGTGACAATAATGACAATGTGATTATTGGGGGAGACTGGAACTGCACTGAACATTTTACCATTGATCGAACTTCTGAAGAACCTCATATGCAATCTTCTATTTATTTGTCTAAATTAGTAAAAGAAACTGAACTTTTAGATATGTGGAGGATCAAAATTATTCTTCCCGACAATATACCTGGGTAAAAATATCTGAAAATAGAGTGAGTGCTGCCCGATTGGACAGAATTTATATATCCAAGTGTTTTAGTAATCGGGTCATTGAGGGATACATTTTTCCAGTGGGGTTCTCAGATCATAATATGGCTTTTATGTCATTAAGTTTGTCTCAATTCTCTAAGAAATCTTCATATTGGCACTTTAATGCCAAGTTATTGCAAGATGTTATTTTCTGTAAACATTTTGTGGTTTTTTTGGGAATGTTGGAAAAAACAAAACATAATTTTGAAAATTTGAGACAATGGTGGGAAATTGGGAAAAACCAAATACAAATGTTTTGTCAGCAATATACTGTTTGCTACTGTTAAAAATAAAAAAAGTTATTCAAACTCTTGAAAGATCTATAGATTCAATAGAGAAAGAATTGTTGGACAGATACGATCTTGGTTTGTTTTATTGTTTACAATTGGGGTTGGGGCTGAGTTGGGGTCCTTCTTAAATGAAAGGGTGAAAGGAGCCTTGGTGAGGTCTCGTTTTATTTCAGTTAATGATGCCCCAAGTGCATATTTTTTTCATTTGGAACGTTCAGTAGCACAGCACAAACAAATGGTTTGTCTCTGTCTGCCTGATGGAAGGGTTATAACTAACATTGCAGAGATGCGTCATCATGCAGTGGATTTTTATTCCTGTCTATATACTGCAGAACATTGTGATTTGGACTGTGCTGAACAGTTATTTCACGGCCTCCGTAAATTGGACTCCATTTCAAAGACTGCCTTGGACTCTCTTTTATCTTTTGAGGAGCTCACATCTGCAGTTGCACAGCTCAGTTCAGGGTGATCTCCTGGTGTTGATGGTTTGACATCAGAGTTTTATAAACACTTTTGGAACCTTCTTGGTATTGATCTTTATGAGGTAATTTGTGAATGTTACAAAGATGTTTTTTTGGCCATTACCTGTCGTCATGCTGTTCTTTCTTTACTTCCAAAAAAGGGAGATTTGTCTTTAATTAAAGAACTGGAGGCCTGTTGCCATATTGACCACAGAATACAAGATTTTATCAAAATGTCTTTCTAATAGATTAAAGAAATATATACATATAGTGCATAAAGATCAGACATATTGTGTACCAAATAGGTCAATAATGGATCATTTGTTTCTAGAACGAGACATTTTAGACATTTGTAGAATTTCTAACTTAGGGGTTGGGCTAGTTGCCTAAGATCAGGAAAAAGCTTTTGATCAGGTAGATCACAATTACTTATTCAACTTAATTCGTTTTTGGTTTTGGGAAAGGTTTTTTAAATTGGATACAACTGCTTTATGCTGGTGCTTCATGCATGGTAAAAGTGGGGGGTGGGTTGAGCAAACCAATTTCTGTCCAAAGGGCAATCAGGCAAGGTTGTCCGTTGTCTGGTTTGTTGTATAGTATTGCCATTGAACCTCTACTTTTTAATATAAGAAAGACTTTGTGTAGTTTTTCAATACCAAATGTGTTTCAGAATTCAAATGTTACTCTTATTGCTTATGCTGATGATGTGACTGTGTTTGTTAGTCGTGGGCAGGATATTACTGCCCTGTCTGAAGTTCTTCAGTTATATGAGAAGGCCTCATCAGCAAAAGTAAATTGGGACAAAAGTGAGGCTTTTTGGGCAGGTCAAGATACTCTGCATTGTTTACCATCACTGCCAGGAAAGCTTAATTGGGGCAATGAAGGGTTAAAAATCTTCAGTGATTTTCAAAAGTTAAATTGGGAGGGTGTAATGGAGAAAGTATGCACCCGATTGTCTCGCCTGGTTGCTACCCAAAATATCCTATAGGGGGAGAGTCCTGATTGACCAATTATTTGGTCGCTTCCACCTTGTGGCACAGATTTAATGTGCTACAACCACCTGCTGGATTAGTGCAAGAAGTCCAAAGAAAGTTTTTCTGGTCGGGACAAAACTGGGTTGTGATTCTGTACTGTTTCTTCCAGTACAAGAAGGGGGACACAGTTTGGTGGATATCAGGTCCAGGCTAATAACTTTTCGTTTACAAGCTGCCCAGAGACTATTATACAATAAGGACAGTGCTTGGTTTGACACCGCAGTGGTACTTTTGAAAAGAGCTGGTGGAACGGGACTTGATAAATATTTGTTTCTGATGAAGCTCAAAGAGGCTGAGCTTGCAGATCTTACTCCTTTCTATAAATCTGTTCTGGAAGCCTGGAAGGTTTTTGCTTTAAGATCACCTGAAGTACCTTCTGGGATGTGGCTGTTGGAGGAACTATTGTTTTTTTTTAACTCTTTCCTGCCTTCGAGACTGTTGTCCTCAGTGTTTTTGTGTTCACGTTTACTGTCTGCTGGGTGCAAAAAGCTGGGTCATATACTGCATACCAGTTTGGAAACTTTGGGCGAGAAAGCTGGGGTGAGGTCAAATCGACTGTTACAAAAACTCGCCACAGAGGTGTTTGAGGAACTGGATTTTAACTATCGTTCGTTCTTGGACAATCCAACTTTTTTGTATTATTGATGAATGGAGAAAGGGATGCGAGTATCTTTTTTCCTCTCTGGTTGTAAGAGCTGCTGTGGGGGACTGGCAGGAAGAGGAGAGATGCATACTGTCATTCAGAACTCCACAAATGGATGATTTTGAGTCTGTAGGAAAGAAAGCCCCTTATGTCATCTGTGTAAAGGTGTCTAATTTACATTCTATGGCTGGGGTTCTCTCAACAGAAGTTTTTGGCACTGACTCTTCCCCTAAAGACAGTTGGCGTATCCTGTACAAACGTCCGATTGATAAGCGGACTGGTGACCTCCAGTGGAGGGTTGTACATGGATCTATAGCTACAAACAGACATGTGATGCATCTTGATCCTAGTGTTAGTATGGGTTGTCCTTTTTGTTCAGAGATTGAATCTGTCTTTCATCTGTTTATGCAATGTGCAAGGTTGATGGAACTTTTTTCCTTGTTAACACAATGGGTTACATCTTTGGGTGAAACCATTTAATTTCAGTTGTTTATCTTTGGCCCAATGTACGCATTTAAACAAAAGAATGTCTTGGTTTTCCTTAATTTCTTATTTGGTAATGCCAAATTAGCCATCTGGAAGACAAGGAAAAATAAGATGTCAGGACAAGGTGCAGTAAATCCCATTTTTATGTTTTTAGGCCTAGTGGCTTCTCGTATTAGGGTGAAATATTAATATTACAAATTGGTTGTGTGTTTACCAATTTTTATGGAAATTTGGGTGATAAATAATGTCTTGTGTACAGTTTGTGAAGATGAATTGGTGTTAAATTTTTAGTTGGTTTGTACTTAAAGATTTATATGTTTATAATTATTTATTTTTTTTACTATTATATTTTTGTGATTATTAGTATTATCATTGATATGAATTGAGCTTAATTGGCATGACTGTATACAGTGTATACAAAAAAACATGTATATACAATAAATTAATAATAATGATAATAAAATGAAATACAAATGACAAAGTAAAATACAGAGCCAATAGAGAAAAAGTATATTAAAATGATGAGGGGTCAGTCTCTCTCCTTTGTGTAATGACAGGACAACACATACTGCACTGCCAGCTGAACACACTCTACTTTCTCTCCCATAAGATAAGAGAGTTTGTCTAAATAATTTATGGCCTGGAATTCAGGTAGAATATGAGCCAAGTGTGTGTTTCTAATGATCTCATATTTACTGCTGTGAGTGAGGAAGTGAAGTTCATCCTCCACAACTCCTTCAGTGCAGTGTGAACACAGTCTGTCCTCTCTGGGTCTCCGGTTCTGTCTGTGTCGACCCGTCTCTACAGACTCCTTCATTGCAGTGTGAACACAGTCTGTCCTCTCTGGGTCTCCGGTTCTGTCTGTGTCCACCAGTCTCTACAGACTCCTTCAGTGCAGCGTGAACACAGTCTGTCCTCCCTTGGTCTCCGGTTCTGTCTGTGTCCACCAGTCTCTACAGACTCCTTCAGTGCAGTGTGAACACAGTCTGTCCTCTCTGGGTCTCCGGTTCTGTTTGCGTCGACCCATCTCTACAGACTCCAATGCAGCGTGAACACAGTCTGTCCTCTCTGGGTCGCCGGTTCTGTCTGTGTCCACCCGTCTCTACAGACTCCTTCAGTGCAGCGTGAACACAGTCTGTCCTCTCTGGGTCTCCGGTTCTGTCTGTGTCGACCCGTCTCTACAGACTCCTTCAGTGCAGCGTGAACACAGTCTGTCCTCTCTGGGTCTCCGGTTCTGTCTGTGTCCACCAGTCTCTACAGACTCCTTCAGTGCAGCGTGAACACAGTCTGTCCTCCCTTGGTCTCCGGTTCTGTCTGTGTCCACCAGTCTCTACAGACTCCTTCAGTGCAGTGTGAACACAGTCTGTTCTCTCTGGGTCTCCGGTTCTGTTTGCGTCGACCCATCTCTACAGACTCCAATGCAGCGTGAACACAGTCTGTCCTCTCTGGGTCGCCGGTTCTGTCTGTGTCCACCCGTCTCTACAGACTCCTTCAGTGCAGCGTGAACACAGTCTGTCCTCTCTGGGTCTCCAGTTCTGTCTGTGTCCACCAGTCTCTACAGACAGACTGTGCTCACTCAGACGATACTTTGACAGTAGCTTTCTTTGTCCATAATCTTTAATATGGATCAAATGTGGTGCCAATTTATAATCAGTAATTATAATTGATGTACTTGTGTGACTTTGTGCTGCCAATCATGAACTGGATTGATGAATTTAGCTGATATTTTTCTATTAAATAGTGCATAGGGTCACTCTCTGGGTGTCCTGTCCTGTGTGTAAAGGCACAGTGATGGTAATTATCTGGAGGTGTGTCGGACAAATGGAAGCAGAATTTAGCTGCTCTCTTCTGGATTTCAGTGAGGAGAGGGAACCGGCCCAGTTCTGCTCTACAACCCAGACTCTGAGCATTTCTATGAATTCCCAGAATGTTTTTGCAGAATTCTATGTGGAAAATTTCAACAGGGCTTTTGTCCCAAGATTCATAATTTAATTTATATTTGGGGCTCCAGATTTCACAGCCATATAGGAGTATAGGTTTGATGATGCTGTCGAAGACTTTCAGCCACAGTTTAATGGGGGGGTTGAATTTAAATAATGATTTTCTTATACTATAATATGTCCTACGGACTTTAACACTCAGATCTTTTATTGCCAAATCAAACTGTCCTGAAGCAGAGATTGTAAGACCCAAATAATTATAGCGGTTAGTATGAAGGATTGTTCCCCCGATTATGAATATATATTTATTGCTCATGATGCGATTTTTATTTTGTGAAATAAACTTTTGACATTTGACTTCTCCATGTTTATTGGTAAGGCCCAATCTCTGCTATATGTTTGTAAAATGAAGAGGCTTTCCTGTAGTCCCTCTTCATTAGTGGACAGCATCAGGAGGTCGTCAGCGTAAAGGAGGCGTTTGATTTATCTGCCATCTAAGATCAGTCCAGGGCAAGATGTCATTTGAAGGGTTGTGGCCAGTTCATTGATATAAATATTAAATAGAGTTGGGCTGAGGCTTGGTCTGATTGAAATAATTGTTTTTTTTGTCATTAATCTTCACACAGCATTTATTGTCTGTGGACATGTATTTTATGACATCATATGCCTCCTATTCCACTCTGAGTTTCAGGAAGAGTCTGTCATGCCAAACAGAATCAAAGGCCTTTTTAAAGTCAATGAAGCAGCCAAATATTTTGCCTTGTTTTGTTTGCTGAACATATTTCTGAATACGTGAGTGGAGTGTGTAGATGTGATTAGTTGTTCATGAATCCAATCTAACATGTATTTAGTGTCTTGTGTTCTTGGATGAAGTTCACTAATCTGTTGTTTATAATGCAACAGAAGAGCTTCCCGAGGTTGCTGCTGACTGTAATGCCCCTGTAATTATTGGGGTTGTACTTGTCCCCTTGTTTGAAAATTGGGGTTATATGATTTTTCTTCCAATTTTGAGGAAAGTGTCCTGATTTTAATAAGAGATTGAATAATTTCAGAATAGCATCTTTCCGTTTGGGGCTGCTATGTTTCAGCATCTCATTATATATTCCATCCAAGCCACAAGATTGTTTATTTTTGAGGGATTTCATCTGTTCAGTCAGTTAATTTAAAGATATGGGGGCGTCCAAATGGTTTAATTGATCTTTTATTGTGTGTTCCAGATTATTTAGTTGGGAGATCAGATGTTTTTGTCTGGGGTTTGGTTCATTATGTTTTTCATTTGATAATGATCGTAGTTCATTTCTTGATGTTTGACAATCTTTGTCAAACCAATCGGCTTTACTGATTTCTTTCTTTCATCTGTACATTTGTCTTGTTCTCAGGGCTTTGCCGGCCACTGTATGAAATATTTTGGTTAACTGTTCTGTTGCCAAATTTATACTTTTCTTGTCTAGTCCAAATTTGGTGTAGATGAATGTGTCTATCATATTCTGAACATGAATGCTATGGAGCTCAGCTTCATACCGTGCAGGACTGTCATTTTTCCATAAAAATTTGGTGGGGAGGGAATACAAGTAAATTTTCTGATCAGAAGATGGCAGATTTGCTGAATTGTTTAGACTAATGACTATATGGCTGTGATCTGAGAAAGGAAGCTGTGACATCACCATGAAGTAGTTGATCTTATTGTGGTCTAGATCTGTAATAGCATAGTCCACTGTGCTGCTACCTCGAGGTGAGCAGTAAGTGAATCGACCCAGAGAGTCTCCCCTTGTCCTGCCATTAACTATAAATAACCCCAGACTTTTACAGAGCTGCAGGACGTGTTTCCCATGTCTGTTCATCATGTTGTCATAGTTCTTACGGGCTTTAGTACAGAGTTGATTCTGCTGTATATGTGCACTATTAATATATCTCCAGCTGAACTAATGTAGTCTAGTTCCTCTCCGGTTCTTGCATTCAGTTCACCCATTAACAGCACAGAGCCCAGAGACTGAAACTGAACGATCTCTGACTGTAGTGTGGGTAAGGTGTCCTCATTATAATAGGGGGACTCGTTTGGGGGATATACACTGCACATAGATACATATCCTCATCTGAACAAATAACTTCCAGATATGTGTTTTCCCTTTTTTACAGGTTGAATATAGTGTGAAAGATGCTCTTTAAACCAAACTATAATTCCTCCTGAATCTCTTCCATTCTTAACATGAGGGGTTTTGATTGAAGGTATAAATAACTCTCTGTAGTTTAAAGGGGTGTAAGTTTGAGACTCTAAACCACTCCATGTCTCAAGTAATATAATTATATCTGAACTATATACAATATTTAAATAAAAATGTATGATCCAAAAGATGAAGTGCTCATCCCCTGAATGTTGTAGCATGTTATTTTAAATGACGACATTGAGAAATGTTCTATTTACCAGAAAGAATAATATATGATTTTACAACCCAATATTGTTTTGAAATATAGTAAATCAATTAAAATACATCACAAAATAATAATAATAATAATAATAACAACAGTAATAATAAAGGAATAAAAGAATATGCTTGACTAAACTCACATTGTAGATAATTAAGTTAATAGATTGTCAAACAATCTTTAGAGACTGACCTCACTTTTGAAGAGGTTACTGCTGTTATTATGGGACTCTCCTCAGGACATACACCAGGATTGGATGGATTACCGGGTGAATTCTATAAGAGTTTTTGGAATGTTATTGGACATGATTATTTTGAGGTACTCCAAAAATGCATCAAGGAAGGAATTCTTCCTTTGAGTTGTCAGCGGGTAGTTTTAACGCTACTCCCAAAAAAAGGTGACCTAACTCTCTTGAAGATCTGGCAACCTGTAGCAATTTTAGGCTCTCATTACAAAATATTTTCTAAATGTCTGGCCAATAGGGTAAATGGTGTATTGCATACAATTATACACAAAGATCAGTCATATTGTATACATAATAGATCATTTACATTTGGTACGAGACATTTACGATTTTGCCTCTTTTAACAATACCGATATAGGTTTTCTGTCATTAGACCAGGCTTTTGACAGAGTTGATCATACTTTTCTTTTTGATACCTTAAAGGCTTTTGGTTTTGGGGACCATTTTATTTCCAAAATAAAACTGTTGTATGCTGTGGCCACATGTATGATTAAATTAGCTGGTGGCCTCAGTATTCCTGTAAAAGTCAACAGAGGCATTAGGCAAGGTTGTCCTATTTCAGGACAACTTTACAGTATAGCCATTGAGCCTTTGCTGTGTATGTTGAGAAGAGAGTTAACAGGCATTGATGTTACAGCTCAATACTTTGGATTTTAAGTGCCTTATCAGGCTCTCGGCATATGCAGATGATGTCACAATTTTAATTAGGAATTATAGTGATGTTTAATGTCTAGAAAACGCTTTGGATTCTTATGGGAAAGCGTCTTCAGCCAAAGTTAATTGGCAAAAAAGTGATGCTCTGTGGTGTGGTCAAGACTTTTTTAGTCCATCACTACCTGGTGGTTTGCAGTGGGTAGAGCAGGTTTTAAATATCTAGGGGTAATTTTAGGGACAGATGAATATAGGAAAAATAATTGGGAGGGTCTAGTGGAAAAAGTGTGTGCTTGGTTGTCTCACTGGAAATGGTTGCTACCTCAGCTGTCCTACAGGGGTAGAATCCTGGTCTGTAACAACCTGGTTGCATCATCTCTGTGGCACAAAATGATGGTTCTAGAGCCTCCAGATGACCTAGTAAGAAGAATTCAACAGCACCTGGTGGACTTCTGCTGGTCTGGTCAGCACTGGTTGAAGGCACCAGTGCTCTATCTGCCAATACAGGAAGGAGGACAGGGACTAGTCGACATCAGATCCAGAGTCAGAGCTTTTAGACTCCAGGCGGTACAGAGACTCTTATATGGGGAGGATGTAAGCTGGGCTGGGATAGCCTGTGCCCTCCTGAAGAGAGCGGGCAACATGGAATTTGATCGCCACTTGTTTATTTTGGATACTGAAAAACTAGACCTGTCAGGTCTGACTTTTTCATAGATCAATGTTAAAATTATGGACATTTTTCAGTTTCTCTCTGGAGCAAAATGGTATGAAGGGACTATGGCTGAGAGAAGAACCACTGTTTTTTAATTCTGCACTGGATTTAGATCTTTTTAATTCAGTATCCCTCAGAAAAGCATCGTGGACTGCAAATATTACCAAAATTGGTCATTTTGTTTCTGAGGAAGGATGGATTTCTGCTGAGAATTTGGCTTCAAAACTGGACATAAGATCAGTTCGGGTGGTAGAGAGACTTTTGACTCAAATTTATGAGTCTTTACCACCAGAATATAGACTGTCCTTAGAGACACCTTTTAGAGAGGAAGAGGCTCCTGTCTTCCCAGATCTAATCTTCTCACCTGATATTGGAAATTGGCAAGAAATGAAGAATGGGTTGCTTTCTTTTAAGACATCTCAGCAGGGATTTTTTTTTAAATGCTGGAAAGAAAGCTATTTATGTACAGTGTTGTAAAGGCGTCACATCTTCTTCAGCTTCAGAGTGTGAGAGAGTTTAAATGGCAGGAGATCTTTGGGTCAAGCATTTCCCCTAAAGGCTGCTGGAGGACCTTGTACAAATATCCTATTGAGAAAAGAACTGGAGACCTGCAATGGAGGACTGTGCATGGAATAATAGCCACAAACAGACACAGAGCACAGCTTGATCCACAGGTCGGGGAAGGTTGTCCTTTTTGTGGAGTACAAGAAACTGTCTTTCACCTTTTTTCTTAATTGTGCAAGATTACAACCATTATTTTATAAAGTTGAAGAGTGATGTCAAACGATGGGGGAAGTTTTTACACCTGCAAGGATTATTTATGGGCCTAAGTATAGCAGAAGTAGAATGGTGAGTCATGTTTTACTAAACTATTTATTTGGGCAAGTGAAGATGGCTATATGGTTGTCTAGAAAAAGTCAACTGAGTGAAAAAGGTTCAACTGATGTTATGTCAGTTCTAAAGGGATTAATAAAATCCTGTATCAACATAGAGTTTAGCTATTATAAGTTGATAAACAACCTGCAAATGTTCAAACCAGTAACAGCAGTTTATATGTGATATTGACCCTGATGACTGTTTGCAAATTAATATTTGAGAAATGCTGCTTGTAAAACTACACTCATAATTGTGTGATTATTTATTTATTATTCTTATTGTTTGAACCTTTTTGTAACAAAGAGACCTTAAAAGTCAGTCAAAAGTCACTCTTTCTCTCTGTGTCTCTCTTTTGCGCATGTGCGGTGTGACTGTGGGGAGCGTGTGAATGGAGTGAGCGTGTAGCTGCTGTGTGAGGTACGAGTAGTTTATACTTCTCTATCTTTTTTCTTCATTATTTAGTTTTCTTTCTTTGTTTACAGTTTGTAGTTTTCTTTTTGTGTAGAATTATTTTGTAAAAAAAGGGAAGCGAGTGTTGTGTTTAGCCGGGGTGTCGGCTCTTGTGTGTTGGGAGCATGGCAGCGGGAGTTTTAACTCTCTGACAAGGCATCATGGTGTGAAAATAGATTCAGCTGCTGGTGTGGAGGGATGAAGTTTAGTGGTGGGAGAAGTAATTGGACATATTTTACATATTGGAATATTGTGTCAGTGTCCCGTATGAACAGCGCTGTTGTTGCGCTTTTGAAAACTGTTGATTTACCAAATCAGTTAGTGTAAAACGTTGAAGTGATTAATGGAATTTTTACACCAGTGCTTCCGTTGTTTACACCTTCAAAAAAAGTGACGCTATCAAATGTGCCACCTTTCATCCCAAACGAAGTGTTGATCAGAATGCTTGCACGTTATGGTAAAACAGTTTCTCCTATAATGATGATTCCAATTGGCACCAAGTCTCCTCTTTTGAAACATGTTGAGGGGGCACTTGATCCGTGCATGCCCAAGTAACGTTAGACTAGATAGGCCAAATGAGGGACCTTTACAGGTGGGAAATGATGGAAATGTTGTAAATGTTAATGAAAATCAGAACGTTGCTGCAATTGTCACTGATGATGAGGTACCTGGACCAAGTTCAGTGCAGACAGCAGCTGCTGTGATTGTTGCAGAGGCAGTGGACATAGAGCATGTAACTTTAGAGGAATTAGAAAAAGCACTTCAAAATATGGAAGGTGGTAAAGTACCGGGAATTGATGGGCTACCAGTTTAATTTTATAAGACATTTTGGACAGAGGTCAGCCCAGATTTATTGCAGGTACTGAATGAACGTTTGGTCATTGGACAGCTACCTTTAAGTTGTAGAAGGGCGGTCCTCACATTACTACCAAAGAAAGGTGATCTAAATTAGATGAAAAACTGGAGACCTGTGAGCCTGTTGTACACTGACTATAATTTACTTTCTAAAGTTCTGGCAAATAGATTAAGTGAAGTTCTTAGTCAAATTATTCATCCGGACCAGACTTATTGTGTTCCAGGGAGACGAATCTTTGATAATATCTCTTTTATTAGGGATATTCTAGATATTGGCAAAAGCCTAAAATTAGATTTTGGCCTAGTGTCCATTGACCAAGAAAAAGCTTTCGACAGAGTGGAACACATGTACTTATGGAATGATTTAACAGCCTTTGGTTTTAGTAATTATCTTATTTCCTTGATGAAAGTGTTTTGAAACTTAATGGGAATTTGTGTGCCCCTTTTAGAGTTCTTAGAGGTATCAGACTTTGCCTTGTCTGGAATGCTGTATACTTTGCTCTTATTTTGTTTAAGAGGGGCTCTATAGCCAGAGTTGTATGGATTACATGTCCCAAGATGTAGATATGTTTTTAAGTTATCGGCATATGCTGATAATGTTGTTGTTTTAATTAATGGAGAGAGAGATGTACATGTATTGTTGGAGATCCTGAATGATTTTAAAAGAATTTCTGCCACAAAAGTAAACTGGTCCAAGAGTGAAGCGATATTGGTTGGAATATCAAGGCTCCTAGAAGGTTTATCCTGGGGGATAAACGTTACTTTTTGGGGACAAAATGTTTATGCAAAAAAATTTTGAAGGAATTGTTGAGAAGTTTAAAGGTTGCCTTAACAAGTGGAATTTTTTACTCCCTAAAATGTAATATAAAGGACGAGTTTTGATTATTAACAATTTAATTGCATCTGCTCTTTGGCATCGATTAATTTGTGTGGATCCTCGACAAGATCTACTGCCAAAACTACAATAAATTTGGAAATACAAGCTGGAAATTCACTGCTTGTGTCATTTTGTGAGATCTTTATTTTGGTTGAATCCACAAAAGATGGATCTGTCTAAGATGCCCACTTTTTACCAGAACCTATTTAAAGTTTGTTCTCTGTTTAAGGTATAGAGGCTCAGCACTACGAACTCTCTGCATTGGTTGCTACAGGAACCTCTGATTTATGGATCACGCTTGGACTTATCAAACGAAAAGATATTTCCAGCAATTTGTGACATTCTTCTTAAAACTGGAGTATTAACGCTTGGACATTTATTTAAACTGGCTGGACTGGCTTTCAAGGTTGTCGATACAGTTGCTGGACATTTGGGGTAAAGTCAAAATGCATAACGGCCAAATTTACTTGAAAAATGGAAGCTAACACTTACGTCAGAGGAATAAAAATTTCTGGAAGAATACATCGAAGGCTTAATTACTCCAAACTGTAATGGCCCTTTTCCTTATTTGAGTGTGAAAGTGTTTTTTTACAAACCAACATTTTGATGTTAATGGGTCCTAATCCAGTGTCTGGAAAAGTCTTTGCACAATCTTTGTGTCAAAAGAGTCGTGCCTTGGCATTCTGTTCTCCATTTAGGGGAGAATGTTAAACCAGAATGGAGAGCATTATACAAGTCACCTTTGCCAAATAAAGTGGGAGATTTAATCCTGGGTTATGAAACCTGCACCAGAGAAGTGTTAGCGGCACTTTTGAAAGAGCACCAGTATGTTTTTAGCTGCTCTTATTCTCCCAAATAGTACCAGTGGTTTTGGACTTTATACTGTCACCTATCATCATGGATACACACAGTTTATTTACTAACTGTTTATGTTCTGTTTTATTACTTTTAGTCTGTGTTTTTCTCTGTAAATCACAATTTAGAGATCTATTTTATCACATCATGTTTATCTGATGAAATGTCTGCAATAAACTGATTTGGATATTAGAAAAGTCCAGACATTTTATATTCAAACAGATTTTACATTCATGAAATACCATGAATAAGATGATGTCTATGAATTGAAAAGTACACTCGCCTAAAGGATTATTAGGAACACCTGTTCAATTTCTCATTAATGCAATTATCTAATCAACCAATCACATGGCAGTTGCTTCAATGCATTTAGGGGTGTGGTCCTGGTCAAGACAATCTCCTGAACTCCAAACTGAATGTCAGAATGGGAAAGAAAGGTGATTTAAGCTATTTTGAGCGTGGCATGGTTGTTGGTGCCAGACGAGCTGGTCTGAGTATTTCACAATCTGCTCAGTTACTGGGATTTTCACGCACAACCATTTCTAGGGTTTACAAAGAATGGTGTGAAAAGGGAAAAACTTCCAGTATGCGGCAGTCCTGTGGGCGAAAATGCCTTGTTGATGCTAGAGGTCAGATGAGAATGGGCCGACTGATTCAAGCTGATAGAAGAGCAACTTTGCCTGAAATAACAACTCGTTACAACCAAGGTATGCAGCAAAGCATTTGTGAAGCCACAACACGCACAACCTTGAGGCGGACGGGCTACAACAGCAGAAGACCCCACCGGGTACCACTCATCTCCACTACAAATAGGAAAAAGAGGCTACAATTTGCAAGAGCTCACCAAAATTGGACAGTTGAAGACTGGAAAAATGTTGCCTGGTCTGATGAGTCTCAATTTCTGTTGAGACATTCAGATGGTAGAGTCAGAATTTGGCGTAAACAGAATGAGAACATGGATCCATCATGCCTTGTTACCACTGTGCAGGCTGGTGGTGGTGGTGTAATGGTGTGGGGGATGATTTCTTGGCACACTTTAGGCCCCTTTGTGCCAATTGGGCATCGTTTAAATGCCACGGCCTACCTGAGCATTGTTTCTGACCATGTCCATCCCTTTATGGCCACCATGTACCCATCCTCTGATGGCTACTTCCAGCAGGATAATGCACCATGTCACAAAGCTCGAATCATTTCAAATTGGTTTCTTGAACATGAAAATGAGTTCACTGTACTAAAATGGCCCCCACAGTCACCAGATCTCAACCCAATAGAGCATCTTTGGGATGTGGTGGAACAGGAGCTTAGTGCCCTGGATGTGCATCCCACAAATCTCCATCAACTGCAAGATGCTATCCTATCAATATGGGCCAACATTTCTAAAGAATGCTTTCAGCACCTTGTTGAATCAATTCCACGTAGAATTAAGGCAGTTCTGAAGGCGAAAGGGGGTCAAACACAGTATTAGTATGGTGTTCCTAATAATACTTTAGGTGAGTGTATATCGTGAAACTGTTAGACCGTTAAATCCCTACTAGAGATGAAACCATCCTCAACATCATTACAGCAGAGAAATGCCCACATGCAGCCACTCTTTCATCATTTGCCAGTGATGGTACTTCTGTAGGCATCCCTGCGGAGGTTGGGGACATTGAACCGGAGTGGGCAATGTTCAAAGCTTCCATTGCCGAAGCCGCGGTGGAGAGCTGCGGCCTCAAGGTTTTAGGTGCCGCAAGGGGTGGTAACCCTCGAACACCGTGGTGGACACTGGTGGTCAGGGAAGCCGTCCGACTGAAGAAAGAGGCCTTCCGGGATTTGTTGTCCCGGAGGTCTCCGGAGGCAGTTGCAAGGTACCGACAGGCCCGAAGGGCTACGGCCTCGGCCGTGAGGGAGGCAAAGCAGTGAGTGTGGGAAAAGTTCGGAGAAGCCATGGAGAAGGACTTTCGGTCCGCACCAAAGTGCTTCTGGAAAACCGTCCGCAACCTTAGGAGGGGGAAACGGGGAACCATCCAAGCTGTATACAGCAAAGATGGGACGCTGTTGACCTTAACTGAGGAGGTTATTGGGCGGTGGAAGGAACACTTTGAAGAACTCCTAAATCCCAACATGCCCTCTATGCTAGAGGCAGAGCCGGTGGATGATGGGGGATCAGATTCTATTTCCCTGGGGGAGGTCACTGAGGTAGTCAAACAACCCCACAGTGGCAAATCCCCAGGGATTGATGAGATCCGACCAGAAATGCTGAAAGCTTTGGATGTGGAGGGGGTGTCATGGATGACACGCCTCTTCAACATTGCGTGGAAATCTGGGACAGTGCCTAAGGAGTGGCAGAACGGGGTGGTGGTTCCCCGTTCTGCCACTCCCAACTACAGGGGTATCACACTTCTCAGCCTCCCTGGTAAAGTTTACTCCAAGGTGCTGGAGAGGAGGGTTCGGCTGATTGTCGAACCTCGGATTGAAGAGGAACAATGCGGTTTTCGTCCTGGCCGTGGAACGACGGACCAGATCTTTACTCTCGCAAGGATCCTGGAGGGGGCCTGGGAGTATGCCCATCTGGTCTACATGTGCTTTGTGGATCTGGAGAAGGCGTATGACCGGGTCCCCCGGGAGAGACCGTGGGAGGTGCTGCGGGAGTACGGGTGGGGGGGTCCCTTCTTAGGGTGATCCAATCCCTGTACGTCCAAAGCGAGAGCTGTGTCCGTGTCCTCGGCACGAAGTCGAGTTCATTCCATGTGGGGGTTGGTCTCTGCCAAGGCTGCGCTTTGTCACCAATCCTGTTTGTCGAGGCGTAGTTGGGGTGGGGAAGGTGTGTGGTTCGGTGGGCTGGGGATCTCATCGCTGCTTTTTGCAGATGATGTTGTCTTCATGTCATCATCGGACCTTCAGCTCTCACTGGATCGCTTGGCAGTCGAGTGTGAAGCAGCTGGGTTGAGGATTAACACCTCTAAATCTGAGGCCATGGTTCTCAGCAGGAAACCGATGGAGTGCGTACTCCAGGTAGGGAAGGAGGTATTGCCCCAAGTGAAGGAGTTCAAGTACCTCAGGGTCTTGTTCACGAGTGAGGGACAATGGAGCGGAGGTTGGCCGGAGAATCGGGGCAGCGGGGCGGTATTGCACTCGCTCTATCGCACCGTTGTCACGAAAAGAGAGCTGAGCCGAAAGGCAGAGCTCTCGATCTACCGGTCAATTTTTGTTCCTACCCTCACCTATGGTCATGAAGGTTGGGTCATGACCGAAAGAACTAGGTCGCGAGTACAAGCGGCCGAAATGGGCTTCCTCAGAAGGGTGGCGGGCTTCTCCCTTAGAGATAGGGTGAGGAGCTCAGTCATCCGTTAGGAGCTCGGAGTAGAGCCGCTGCTCCTTTGCGTCGAAAGGAGTCAGTTGAGGTGGTTTGGGCATCTGGTAAGGATGCCCCCTGGCCGCCTCCCTAGGGAGGTGTTTCAGGCACGTCCAGCTGGGAGGAGGCCTCGGAGAAGACCCAGGATTAGGTGGAGAGATTACATCTCCACACTAGCCTGGGAACGCCTCGGGGTCCCCCAGTCAGAGCTGGTTAATGTGGCTCGGGATAGGGAAGTTTTGGGCCCCCTGCTTGAGCAGCTGCCCCCGCGACCCGACTTTGGATAAGCGGTTGAAGATGGATGGATGGTACTTCTGTTATGATCGGTAAGCTCTAAAAATTATGCTTCCATTTGAATACCACGTTTGGTATAGAATTATTTATTAGTCAAGGCAAGAAAACGTCTAGGTTACGTATGTAACCTCAGTTCCCCGATGGAGGGAACGAGACGTTGTGTCGGAGAAGTGACACTAGGGGTCTCTCCTGAGCGCCGATATATGCCTCTGACTTATGAAAAAAGGCCAATGAGAGTTGGCAGCCGGTATTTGCATGTCCCGCCCCGGACATACGGATATTTAGGCGGCGCAAATACAGAGATCATTCAGGATTTTTCTGAGGAGCCGGAAATGGTCCGGCCACAACAGTGGCTCGGTTCAGGGTCATGGCGGGGAGGACACAACGTCTCGTTCCCTCCATCGGGGAACTGAGGTTACATACGTAACCTAGACGTTCCCCTTCTGTCGCTCTCTCCACGTTGTGTCGGCGAAGCGACACTAGGGGTCCCACTTTAATCATGCCATGCGCTGAGCCGTGTACGTGAGCTACTGATACAGAAGCGGGCAGGGGTTACTCCTATGCCAACGCACCAACTGTATCCGGCTGCACGTACCCTTCCCCAATGCCCCATTGAGACATCAGGATCCTTCTGGTTACCCTAAGAGGGGAACAAGGTGATGCTTGCCAATCTGGGAATGGGCCAGCCTGGCTGGGCCTTTTTTCTCTCTATGTTTCTCGCATAGAGCAATTACGGCCGGGGCCCTTACACGCATTAGGGAAGGGGGTCTACCCAGTTCCCTATTCTTTCAGGGGGAGAAGACCCTGCGGAGACCACACCTACCCTGCAGGGGAGGTAAAGGTGGTGAACACGTCACATGGCCGGCTTAGGGCCTATGTGGAAAGTTTGGCGCGGTGGTAGATCCAGCCTTGGAGAGGGGTGAGTTGCTACAGCACGGCGACCGGGGCAGCCGGAACTGCCTAAGGGAGAAACGGGGGTCCGCTCGTGAGGGGACAGTACCGTGAAATACACACAGGGGGAGTCTGCGTAGGAGGCCAAATACCTGTGGAGCACCTATTCCAGTACAGGGTAGGATGAGTACCCGTAGTGGACTGGGTCAGCGAGTTCCTCCGCTGAACCGCGGACCCAAAGGGCTGGGGAGGAATCAACCAGGGGCCCGAGGAGTGGGGCGCCCTGGGAAGAAGGCGCACTGTTTTACCTTGCTGTTAGGAAAAGGGCGCTAGGCGCAAGCGATTCACCGGCCAG
Organism: Xyrauchen texanus; assembly: GCF_025860055.1. NCBI lineage: Eukaryota > Metazoa > Chordata > Actinopteri > Cypriniformes > Catostomidae > Xyrauchen > Xyrauchen texanus. The sequence continues at coordinate 72,665 of NC_068277.1, read as the reverse complement.
TTCGTCAGCGTGTTACCGAGTTCTACGGGCTCAGACCTGAGAAAACACGAGACGCAACCGACTCAACGCGGAGATTGTAGAATCTCGCGAAGGTGTTGGGTGTTGCCCACCCTGCGGCTCTACAGATGTCTGCTAGGGAGGCGCCCCTAGCCAGTGCCCACGAGGACGCAACACCTCTGATGGAGTGTGCTCGGACCCGCAAGGGGAGGGGCACGGCCTGGGTGTGATAAGCCAGTGTGATGGCGTCGACAACCCAGTGGGTGAGCCTCTGTTTGGAGACAGCATTCCCTTTCTGCTGTCCCCTAAAGCAGACGAAGAGCTGCTCAGAACGTCTAGTGCTCTGCGTGTGGTCCAAATAGATACGCAAGGCACGTACTGGACACAGCAACGAAAGGGCTGGGTCTGCCTCCTCCCGGGGCAGCGCTTGCAGGTTCACTACCTGATCTCTGAAGGGAGTGTTAGGAACCTTGGGCACGTAGCCTGGTTGCGGTCTTAGGATCACAGACGTGTCTGCCGGACCGAATTCCAGGCAAGTGTCGCTGACAGAGAACGCTTGCAGGTCCCCGACCCTCTTGATGGAGGCGAGCGCGATCAGCAGGGCCGTCTTAAGGGAGAGGGCCCTGAGTCCAGCTGATTCAAGCGGCTCGAAGGGAGGTCTCTGGAGGCCCGTAAGGGCCATTGAGAGATCCCAGGAGGGAACTAGGCCTGGCCGGGAGGGATTCAACCTCCGGGCACCTCTCAGGAACCTGATGATTAGGTCGTGCTTACCTAGAGACTTGCCGTCTACAGTATCGTGGTGAGCCGCGATGGCGGCGACATACACTTTGAGGGTGGAAGGGGACAGCCTCCCGTCCAACCTTTCCTGTAGGAACAGAAGCTCGGGAAGAACACCAGTTTGCGAACAGGCGACACTTTAGGGCATAAAGATGCCTGGTAGAAGGGGCTCTGGCTTGGTTGATTGTGTCCACAACAGTAGCCGATAAGCCGGCTAGCTCTTCCGCATCCCGTCCAGGGACCAGACGTGGAGGTTCCAGAGGTCTGGGTGCGGGTGCCAGAGCGTGCCCCGTCCCTGAGAGAGGAGGTCCTTTCTCAGGGGGATTCGCCAGGGAGGAGCTGTCGCGAGAAATGTGAGGTCCGAGTCCCAAGTCCGAGTGGGCCAGTAGGGGCCACTAAAATGACTTGCTCCTCATCCTCCCTGACCTTGCACAGCACCTGTGCAAGAAGGCTCACTGGGGGAAATGCGTACTTGCGCAGCCCCGTGGGCCAGCTGTGTGCCAGCGCATCTCTCCCGAGGGGAGCCTCTGTTAGGGCGTACTAGAGCGGGCAATGGGAGGTTTCCTGGGAGGCAAACAGATCTACCTGGGCCTTGCCGAACTGTTCCCAAATCAGCTGGACCGACTGGGGGTGAAGCCTCCACTCTCCACTGGGCAGGCATTGTCATGACAGCGCGTCCGCTACGACATTGAGGTTGCCGGGGATGTGAGTGGCACGCAGTGAGTCGCTGCTGACTCCACAGGAGGAGACGGCGGGCGAGTTGTGACATGTGGTGGGAGTGTACGCTGCCTTGGCGATTTATGTATGCTACCACAGCGGTGCTGTCTGACCTGACTAGGACATGTTTGTCCCGAACTAACGGGAGGAACTTCCTGAGGGCAAAGAAGACAGTCAACAACTCCAGGCAGTTGATGTGCCAGCGCAGCGGGGCCCCTTTCCATCGGCCCGCTGTTGCGTGCCCGTTGCACACGGCACCCCACCCTGACCTGGAGGCGTCGGTCGTGACCAGGACGCGTCGGGACACCTGCTGCAAGGGGACTCCTCCCGTAAAAAGCCGAGGTCTGTCCAGGGTCTGAGTGTCTGGAGGCAGGCAGGGGTGATCTTTACCCAGTGCGTGCCGAGGTGCCATGCTCATCTCGGGACTCGAGTCTGGAGCCTGTGCTGGAGTGGTCTCATATGCATCAACCCCAGCAGCGTGACCGCCGCGGAGGACGCCATATGCCCCAGGAGCCTTTGGAAAAGTTTCAAAGGGACCAATGCGCCTGGCTTGAAGGAAGCGAGGCATTCCAGCACCGACTGAGCACGTTCGTTGGTGAGACGTGCTGACATTGAGACTGAGTCTATCTCCAAACCGAGAAAAGAGATGCTCTGAACCGGGGTGAGCTTGCTCTTTTCCCAGTTGACCTGAAGCCCCAAACGGCTAAGGTGCCTGAGCACCTGGTCTCTGTGTGCGCATAGTAACTCTCGCGAGTGTGCCAGGATAAGCCAGTCGTCGAGGTAGTTGAGTATGCGGATGCTGGCTACTCGGAGCAGGGCAAGGGCTGCCTCTGCGACTTTCGTGAAGACGCGAGGGGACAGAGACAGGCCGAAGGGGAGGACTTTGTACTGATAAGCCCGGCCGTCGAACGCGAACCGTACGAAGGTTCGGTGTCGAGGCAAAATTGAGACGTGAAAGTACGCGTCCCTCAGGTCTACCGCTGCGAATCAATCTAGATGCTGAACGCCAGCCAGAATTTTTCTCTGCGTGAGCATTTTGAACGGGAGTTTTAACAAGGCCCGATTGAAAACTCGTAGGTCCAAGATTGGTCGTAAGCCGCCGCCTTTCTTGGGTACAATGAAGTAAGGGCTGTAGAAACCCTTCCTCATTTCGGTTGGAGGGACAGGCTCTATCGCGCCTTTGAGCAAGAGAGTCGCGATCTCCGTGCGCAGGGAACTGGCATGCTCGCCGTGTACTGCGGAAAAGCGGACGCCCACGAAGGGGGCGGAGGCCTGGCAAACTGAATTGCGTAACAGAGTCGAATGGTCCTGTGCTGCAGTGTGACGTGTTGGGTAGCGAAAACCACGCTTCCCAACTCCGTGCTAGGGGCACCAAAGGGACGAGTATTTTGGACGTACCCGGCAGGGCCTCGCAGCGGGGCGGAACAGGTAAAGCAGTGTCGGGTGGCGTCGGCGCGGCCCGAGGCTGGGGTGCTGAGAATAGACTCAAAGCACTTACCTTGCTCCGCACGCCCGGCAGGGGGCGGGTTCGTGACTGAGGAGGAGGTCCGATGCTGGCGTCCTCTGGACTCGTCTGAACCGGCCGGCCGGGGGACAGTCGTGGGGCTGAGGGCGGGGCTACCGCGTCCAGTGTACCGGGACTGTCGAGATCTGAAAGCAGATTGCCGTGAGAACGGCATTTGCGGGCCAGGTGACCCAGAGACACAGGATATAGCTCTTTTATTGAGAATGTGGGTACCACAGCCCCCGTTAGGGGGTGTGGCAAATGAAAAAACAAAGGATTCTCCACCCGGCCCTCCACCGGGGGACGGAGCGGTCTTACCACCTCCGGAGCTAACTTCTTGTGCTCTGGGTCGACTGTCTCAGGAGCGCATGGGAGCCTTCCGGGTCCTCGAGGGGGTCCGTGTGACAGGGGGCGTATACCGCCTGCAGGGTGCTCGACGCTGGGGCTGAGAGCTGGGCCCGGGTTGAGGCGGAGCAGAAGCTGGCTTCTTGGCCGCAGGGGGACGCCCTCGGCGAGCAGGCGGGGCAGGGCCCATGGCGGCAGTCTTGCGGCGGGGCATGATGTGTGAGATCGCCTCCATCTGCTACTTCACCGCGGAGAACTGTTGGCCGAAGTCCTCGACGGTGTCGCCGAAGAGGCCAATCTGGGAGACAGGTGCGTTCAGGAAGCGGGTCTTGTCGGCTTCACGCATCTCGACCAGGTTGAGCCAGAGGTGACGTTCCTGGACCACTAGTGTGGCCATCGCCTGCCCGAGTGACTGCGCTGTGGCCTTCGTCGCTCTCAGGGCGAGGTCGGTCGCTGAGCGCAGTTCCTGCAGCACATCGGGATCAGGCCCACCCCCGTGCATATCTCTGAGTGCCTTGGCCTGATGGACTTGCAGGAGGGCCATAGCATGCAGGGCGGAGGCAGCGCGTCCAGCCGCGCTGTAGGCCTTCGCGTTGAGCGAGGATGTTGTCCTACAGGGCTTGGATGGGAGTACAGGGCGACCGCGCCAGGAGGTAGGAATACCGGGGCATAAGTGGTGCGCAACTGCCCTATCTACCTGGGGAATCGCCCTGTATCCGTAGCACTCTCCGCCGTCGAGGGTGGTGAGAGCGGAGCGGGTGGCACTTTGACGAGGGGAGAGGGGGGCTCTCCACGAAGACGTCAGCTCATCATGCACCTCCGGGAAAAACGGGACCGGGGGAGGCGGGGCCGCGAACGGCAAGCCGACCGCAGGAACCAGTCATCCAACCACGATGGCTGTGGGGAGGATGGAGGGTTCCAATCCAAGCCCATGCTCGCGGCGGCCCGGGAAAGCATGTCGGTCATCTGAGCGTCGGCCTCAGCCTGGGCGTGCTGGCCCGAAGGCGGCAGCCCAGGGGAGTCCTCAGCGTCAGACACCGTGCTCTCCGACGCAGCGGCGAGCTCATCCACTTCAAGCTCAAGAGGACAGGCAGACTGGCCGTGAGGCGAGCCGCTGTTGCCTCGAGCACGGATGGAAACCAATGAGCGTGCCGGGGAGCGGGAGGTCCGAGGGGGCGTACCCGGCGGAGCTGCACCCGCTGCCATCCCCAAATCGCCTCCATCGCCAACCGCATCGTCCTCAATCCCGTGGGAAGAAGGAGCAACGCGGGGGGCGGCTGGAGTGGCTTGCTTACGGTTGTAAGCGAGCCGCGACCGCAACATGGTAGTGAGAACATGAACCATCCACAAACGCCGTCTCGGTGTGATCGCTGCCCAAACACACGAGACAACGCCTGTGGCCATCTGAAGCGGAGAGCACTCTACCGCATCCAGGAACAACACAGGGGCGGAAAGGTATCTTGAAAAAGACGCCCCCAGAAAAAGACGTTCAACGCCGCTGTGTTTTGCTCTTTTAGAGAAATTTGCTCTTTTAATGGAAATTTACTCTTTTAAGTGAACTCTTTCTGAGTTTGTCTGCGCTGTCGAAGCGCCCAGGGGCAACAATGCACAGCCGTGCAAGGAGAAGGAGAAAGCCGCTGTTATGCGCCATCAGATCCAACAGCATGCAGATCGTCAGAGGAAAACAGGAACTTGGTGTGTGTGTAACTCGCAGCAGACTGCATACACGACCATCGGCTCCAAAGAAATTTTCTGAATGAACTCCGTATTTGCGCCGCCTAAATACCCGTATGTCCGGGGGCGGGACATGCAAATACCGGCTGCCAACTCTCATTGGCCTTTTTTCATAAGTCAGAGGCATACATCGGCGCTCAAGAGAGACCCCTAGTGTCACTTCTCCGACACAACGTGGAGAGCGACAGAAGGGGAACTGAATAGGCTAAAAGACCTTTTCCCTGGAATCACTGTTCACTGTGCTTCTTGTTGAATAAAAAGGGAAATCCTAACCCAACCAAATACTGCAAACCCATTTCAACAATATTTTGGATCCATCAATAAAGCAGTACAAGAACAGAGCAAACAGCACACAGCCTTTACAACTTTACCAAGACTCAGTTCAAGTGGCTATGGAAGACAGATGGATTTAGTTATCAGTAACTCTAATAACAATGATTTGTTGGGGTTTATGATTTTCAAATAAGATTGTAGACCCCCCCCCAAACGTGACACTAATCTATGAGTCTCATATTTAGTTGACATGCAGACCTATGAAAAACAAGTGTGCAGAATACACTGCAAATATAAATGGTAAATGTTATGCACTTATATAGCACTTTTTTTAACACTTTACACTGTGTACCAATCACCCATTCACACACACATACTCACATTCGTGTATGAGTGTGAGTTGGCTACAGAGCTGCCATGTAAGGTGCTAGCCTGCCATTGGGAGCAACTTGGGGTTCAGTGTCTTGCCCAATGACACTTTGGCATGTGGAGTCATGTGGGCCGGGAATCAAACCGCCAACCCTGCGATTAGTGGACAACCCGCTCTACCACCTGAGACACAGCTGCCCCATCATTATTTCTATAAATGAAATAATATTTATATACTGTATGTGCAAAATGCAATGCAAACGTTTCTTTGGTTATATTTAATACATATTTGTATTCTTTTTGTGTTGTACTTTTTAAATATGTAATATTATCATGCATTTTTGCACAAACATTAAATTGTGCCAAACTGAGCCAAATAGTACTTTAGAGAAATTGAGGGCTCTGAGCTTCACAGCCAATGAAGTTTAAAATCAAAACACTAAAATAAAATCAAAACACTCTAAACTTCATACACATGTAGTCAATAACACCTTCATGCAGCAATATCAGAGACTCAAAAGTGTTTTTAAAAAATCAAAACCATGAATTAAAAGATGTTTTTTTTAACCTTTTCATGAGTAGGTTCTGAATTCCCTTGAATGCTCCCCAGAGTGAGTTATTTACATGCACAAAATATTAAAAGAATGCTGCAACACCGCAACTGAACATGGACCAAATCAGATTTTTTCTCTCATTAGAAACACTTTTCAATAGGCTCTATGCACGGCGGTGCATGACGTATTTCCGGTGAAATTTAAGGATGCTTGATTACTCCCGCCGATCGTAGAGCGCTGTTATGCCGAGAACTGATGTGGGATTCTATACTCTTTGACTATACACTAAAGGAAGGGTAGCCGAGTTAGTCAAATACATTCTGCATCTGCAGCCACCATGTCCGGTAAAACAACATTTCATATCACTATTCTTCAGAGTTTTAAAATAAACTCCCATTTTGTGTTATAGACTAACTAGAAAGCCTGCTACCCTGTATCTGCAACTGCAGTAAAGTTAGTTTCATACATTCAGATGTTTGCCCTCAATAACTTTCTTATGGTGTATGAAAAATGATTAATGAGTAAATTATTTTTATAAACAAGTATGACTATCACCTACAACTCTTTCCTCTTGTAGTCGCTTTTTTTTTTTTTTTACATACAAAAAATATTTTTTTTGTAGCTCATTGTCAATGATATTAACTCGTTTGCATCCACTGTTGGAAAGCTACTGACAAAAAGTCTGTATGTGCTGAATAGGAAACAAACTTTGCAGCAGTGTATCTCCATTACCACTGTTTCAGCTAGAATTTGCAATAACGCAGTGCTATTCATCTGTCGTTGATAGAACTGCATTACATTTTTTATTATTATTCATTTTGTACAATAAACATCCATACTAGCTAAGATAACATCTGTGGTTATCCAAAATGAACAGTGGTAACGTTAGAAAAGTAAAAACTTAGAACATGTTCAAAAGAACTTTGAACGTCACTTTCAAAATACCAGTCCTACTCTTAGTTGTTGTGGAGTCTCTGCTTTCCTCATAGAGCGGTAACACTGAGCTTTCACTGAGATCTCATTTGTGGCCCTGATTTTACCTGACACTTTTACAAACAAAATTACAAACACATTACATGCCAAACATTTATATTAGCGTGATTAGTCTGCTGCTGGCCGGAATGTAAAAATAATAGCCATAACGTACTAGTTCAGGCTATCTGAACTTACCTTCATAATTGCAGAGATAAGACGAAACATAAAACTTGAAACCTTTCTCAAGCTTGCTCTGTGGCGTTGTACTGCACATTCGTACAATTCTTCGCACATCATGAATACTAAATTTTGGCAACTCAAGCAAACAACGAGAAAATTTTGAAGACTCTGCCATAATCCCGTTTACCTCCACTTTAAATCTCCCCAACCGGAAACGCAAGAGCATCCTTGCGTCAAACGCGGAAGTTATGCGTGCATATAGCCCATAATGTTCTTGATGGGGGGTGAATTGCATGGCTTTATGATTTTATGATGGCTAACACTTTATACTAAGATTGTAGACCGAGTGGGGTGGGGTCCTTCAGGGGATATCAGGCCTTAATTTTGGGGATCAGATTCAACTTGGAAATGTGTGTCTCAAGATCGTTATGTTCGGTTCCAGTCTGTTGTGTTCTGTCTGTTTTAACAGCTTCTGGCCTGGGCTCATAGTCTGAGCCACTTCACCACTGAGTTAAGCCGAATACCACTGCTATCTGGGAATATTGCTACTCTACATACAACTGTACTGAATGTGGTATTTCGCTGTTATTATGAAGCTTGTGTCTGGAGTAGTAGGAATCAGTGCAAGTGTAACACCATGCGAACTATATATTTAAGTGTTTTCCCCCCTCATTTTAATTTTTACTTAACATTTGAGAATATGAACTACCTAAAACTTTATTTATTTAATGCACATTATTTGAAAATGAAATGCTCTTTTTTTTAACAGCCAGAACAGGAATGTTCTAAGCAATAATATAACAGTTCTGTATTGTTTATTTATTTATTTATATCCTCTTGTGGACTAAGGAAACAACGTCAATTTACAAATCAGCTGACTTTAAAATTTGAGTTCATATATATTATACTAAAATTAGTTCATATATATTAATATTTATATAGTTACAGTATTTAATTTTAAAAAGTACAATACATTTTCATGGCTCAGTCAGTATTGTTTATATTTGTAATAAATTTCAGCACTATTTTAGTTTGAGTGATATTTTTTCATTCAGGATCAATTAAAAAACTATCGGTTGATTAATCGGTTATCGGCAAGTACTGCCCAACTTAGTTATATCTGTAAAATCCACTATTGGTCAACCTTTATTAAAAAAATCATTATGTAGATGGAGAGTTCTCATAATGATATGAGAGTTCATTGTGTGTGGTTGTGTGTGTGTGTGTGTGTGTGTGTGTGACAAACACATTGCCACCTAATGTAAACAAAGATGGCTGAATTGGAATTATCATGTTTCCCTGATCTGTTGACTGCATATAGCTAAGCTGTTGTCTGTTATCGTGGTATTTTTGTAACAATCTATTTTAAAGAGCAAGCATACTGTGTGCTTGGAAAGACTATTCAGTTGCTGTTTGTTACTTATGATTGACAACAGAATGGCCGCCTAATGTAACAGACATGGCTGTGAGGATCAGTGATCACATTTCGTATATAAGTTGTAAACTTTTATAGTGGTACTTTTGTGACCATTTGGATGTCTGTGTCATAAAATAATCATACCGTGTGCTTGAAAAGACTCTATTAGTAACAGTTTGTGTGATTATAAATTACAGGCACTTGGTTAGCACAGTTTAGTGTTTGCATGAAAGCTGATTTGAATCTGACAGCACTTACTGTTTCAGAAACACAAATGTGTGACACAATTCTGAGGGGGCCAGTCGTTAACATCACCGAATATGCACCAGTAAGTGTGAAAGGGTTAAGTGACAAATGCTTGATGATTACTCTTTAGAAAATGTGTAGAATAAAATTTCTGATAACATTTCATGATTACAAAAATTTCCTCATTCTAATGATAATTAGAATGTGTCATCTGTGTGTATTTGTAAGGGATTTGAATTTTTTGAAAGGAATAAATACAGGTGCTATTTCAGTGCATTCACTGGCCATTCAAGTGTATTCAAGAGCAATTTGGGGATGGATTATGTGTGTAAACAGGGTTTTGCCATTCAACATACTTCAGTTTGTCCAGTTTGCAGTTTGGATCGTTGAGTCTCTTAGAGAGCATATTGGCTCCTGATTCTCCTGGGTGATTGTAGCTCAGAACCAGCTCTCTTAGGTGTGAGGAGTTTGAACTCAGAGCTGAAGCCACAGAACAAAATCCAGCCTCTGTCACCATACAGCCAGATAATCTACAAAAACACAGACATCAGTCAGATAATCTACAACACACATCAACATTCAGATAATCTACAAACACACAGACATCAGTCAGCTAATCTACAAACACACACATCAACTGTCTGATAATCTACAAACACAAACATCAACTGTCAGATAATCTAAAAAACACATACAACAGTCAGATAATTGTCTTGGTTACTGATGCAACCTCTGTCTCTGATGGAGTGAACAAGATGTTGTGTCAAAGTAGTGACACTAAAGGATCGCTCTGGAGAGCCTTAATCACCTTTGCTTTATTCAGAAAAGGTAAATGAAAATTGGCGAGTGGAATTTGCATGCCATTCAACGCCCCGGACATACGGGTATAAAAGGAGATGGCGTGCACCGCTCATTGGGTCATCAGGCTGGAATGATAGCTAGAGCTGCAATTCATATGCAATAATCAGCATGTTGAGTTCATTACTTGGCCAGTTGGAGTTGCCAATTCACACACACCAGTATAAGAGTGCGAACACAGTCAAGAGTGTACAGATGGTGCGCACATATTTACTGAAAGATTTGAAAAAAAATAAAATAATTGAAAGCCCATTTTGGGGTGTAAGTAATATTTATATATCAGGCCCCTGGTACCTGTGAAGTACACTGAGACTGAACTCATATGGTGCATCTTAATCAGCTCTTGATCATAAGTCAGCGCACTGTTCAGGGAGTCGGACATTTCTAGGGTTGTACCAGTCACAAAATTGGTCCATTGCACTGAAACAGTCACTCCCCAATAATCCCAGAATGCACCGTAAAAACCAGTGAGCATCACGGGTCTCTGTGTTCCCTTACTAGGTGAAATAGATATGTCAGAAATATATCACTTCTATAGAAAACAATTTTATCCTCTCAGTCTAATAATAATTCACTCATATATTACAATAATATTCAACCTGACTGAGTTCCAAAACACAAGTGTGTGAAGTTGTATTTTTTGCACACTGTTTATACACAGAAATGTTTTTGCAATATGAAAAAACATCATTCTTCATTCTTTGTTTATTAAAGAAACATGATTTCATTACTTGTAACAAAATGTTTATGTCTTGCTTTAAAGATTTTGAATCTACTTGGCTACAATGGCTGTTTGGTTGAAATGATGTTACTCTGATTATTTATATTATTACTTTCATGACATTTCAGAGCAAATACATATATATTGATATATAAATACATAAAATAGGCAGAACATAATTGAGATATACTGTATAGTATATCTCAATTATGTTCTGCCGATCATCTACCTGCAGTCACACTGACTCCACTATTATATCGTATTTCCTGTTGTTGCAGTTTATTGTTTTTGTTTCTATGTGGTATCAGAGCAAATTCTACTGTATATCTGCGGCAAGTTTCTTCCTCATCTGAACATTTTAAGAAAATTGTTGTAAAGTGTTGGTCAAAAATTTATGATGTGATCATTTTTAACTGAGATGTCAGAATCAAAAAGACTTGATTTCCTTGACAGGAACCAGACTCAGCAGAGGGAGCCCATCCACATGTACAGAGTAACCACATCTATGAACCACAATATATTAATAACTTATATTCCAATGTAGTAATGAACTGCAAACGCAAACCTCAATATCTCCAGTGTACAGTGAGGACTCTCCAGTACATCAGAGAGCAGCTTCACTCCTGAATCCTGCAGGTCATTGTTACTCAGGTCCAGCTCTCTCAGACTTGAGGAATTTGATGATTGTAGAACTGAAGACAAACTTTCACAGCACTGCCCAGTGAATCCACAAAATGCCAATCTAAACAAAGAACAAAATGATCAGAAAGTAGTTTTATACAACAAACTATTCCAGAGTGAATACTCCACAGTTTCAGAAGAACTGAAGTGGCAGTCACTAAAGTCAGTGTCACACTAGTGTAACGGAAATAAACGTTACTTGATGTATTATTGCATTTTAGCCAATTTACTGTTGTTGATGCCTTGATGCTATATATTTGGAATAGAGTGTAGTAACAACAGGAGCTGCTTGAGGGCGATATTGCCTGGAGGTGACCGGATATATAAACTCACCTACCATAGAGTAAGTCAGTTCGTTTGGTAGAGGGAAATCAAATGGTTGAACTCATGCTACCTTCTTGCTCCTCTAAAGTCCTTTGTTGAGAACTCTTTGAGTTTCTGCTCAACTGTGATTATGGATTGACTTATATACTTGATGTTGTCTTTGTTTCATAAGATCATATAGGTTAGCTATTTACTTTCTTTCTAGAAAGGATTTTTATTTACACATGTTCTTTTGTGAGCACTGATGGGATATTAGAGACAGTGAATCCAAGTGCAATCCACGCTGGCAACAAGGCTACAGCACATGGCCTTGCACATGGCCAGCTACATGGCACTGAGGACAACATTTCACTGAACACCGTTGACTGTGATCACATTGTGGACTATAGGACTACAATCATTGCATCGCACTCAAATAGCTTGGTGGAATTGAAACTCATTGCATCTTCATCATCACTTCATCTTATCAAAAGACAGGACATCCGAACAATAAGTTTATTTCATCTCCTTGAATCATTGAAGAGACAAAGACTTTTGAGAGTGCTTTGCGGTTTATTTATTATCTGTTTGCCACATGTATTAAGCACTGGTGGGGAAAATAAAAAAGTTTAAATATTCATTTGTTTTCTGAAGAGATTTATTTATCAGTACATGTCCAAAATCTGTTGAACCCCCTCAGAGTAATATCTTTAAAAGAAAGGAGGTGTTACAGATTGGCGCCCGAAACAGGTACTTGAATTTGAACTTTATGGAGTCCTTTTTATTAAAAATATAAATTTGGACTGTACTGATTAATCTTCACAAACAAATAATATAAACCATCATCTGCAATGGCAGAGAGTGCAACCATCACAGATTTCTCAGATGAAGCTTTTGTTCATCACCGAGACCCTGTAGTTAATCTCATTGATACCTTAAGTGAGTTATATTTAGACTCTGAGGAAGAGAGAGAATCTAGAGATATAGCCACTGATCTGAGAGCTAATCCCGATGACTTGCCATTACCTCCTCCACTTGAGTTTCCTGAAGACCGACTGCAATTTCACAATGAAGAAGTTGCCCAGCGCATGTGTTGCATTGAGGAGCATCTTGCTGATCTTGAACATCGTGTCAGTGGACTGCTTACCACTGAAACTATGAATGCAAAGTTGCAAGCATGTGAAGACAAAATTAACTATTGTTTGCAAAGAGAGTTGGATCGCGTTAAGCAGCTGTTCCTTTCAAAAATCGACGATATGAGCCAAAGTATTGTGGATTGCTTAAAGCTGACGAGACCGACAATTAGAGCAACAATTTAAAACCTTCAAACCTCTTATTTCTACTCCCATGCACACCAGTACTTCTACTACTCATAGGATGTCTCAATCCCCATCCAAGATTGACCCAGTTACACAAAACAGCTCAAAGCAAGTAACATATTTTTCCTCATCTCCTAATCCTCCAGTTAAACTTGAACTGCCTACCTTCAGTAATCTTGATTCAGAAGACCCAATTGAGTTTATTGATCGATTTGAAGAATATAATGAGCTGAGACCTCTGTATTCTGAAGAGCTGTTAGCATCATTATCTGTGAGTCTGAAAGGTACTGCTAAGAGCTGGTGGAGAGCGGAGAAACAAAAAATAAGAAACTGGTCGTCTTTCAAAGAGAAGTTCCTTTTTTCCTTTTTAAATGAAGATCATAAAGAAGTTGCTGCCCAAAAATTAGCAAACTATCGTCAAGGGGTTAATGAGAAGATTAGAGATTTTGTTTTCAATTACAGAGCACTGTGCCTGAAGAATAATTCTCTAATGACAGAAACTGAGATAGTTCACGCGACTTTAAGAAACCGCAACCCTCGATTGGCTTCGTTATTAAGGGGAACAGTGAAGACAGTTGATGATCTGGTCCGACTCGGTACTCAGATAGAGAAGGATTGGGTTGAGAGTAAAAAGAGATGGAATCAAGGAAAAGAAGAGGAACGGAGGAAGAAATCTTCTGGGGGAAGAGGGCAACAAAATCACCTCATGCTCGTTGATCCAACTCTCAACTCTCAATATAATAATGTGCTGCAAACTCCAATAATTTTAAATCACTCTTACTTTAATGCTGTAATTGACACTGGAAGCACCTTCTCTTTGATGCAGCAGAAAGTTTGGCAGAGGTTGAGAAGAAATGATGAGCATCTGACCAAAAGTGCTCAATCTTTTATGCTTGCTAATGGACAGAGTCAGATAACTCAGGGAAAGTTTCTCTGGGAATGTGAAATATATGGAGTGAAACTTGCTGTAACATTCTACGTGATGAATGATGAAGACTTGGCTGTTCCTGTCATCCTGGGGCTGGATTTCCTAAGGGAAGCCAAAGTAACCATTGATTTTAATTCTTCACGTGTTTACTTGCCTGATTCCAACGCCAGTCACCCCATTTGTTTTAATGAACTTCATGAGAACGCTGCCATCCAGTTTTATGCTGCACAAGATGATGTTGAATTGATCTCAAAAAAGGAAGATTGGAAGCTCATTGATCAAGCAGTGGAAAATTCTCATGCCTCCCTCAAGGTAAAGAATCAGTTGAAATCTCTCATGTGTGATTGGTTATCAGTTTGCACTCACAAGCTAGGACGTACAAACTGCATCAAACATGAAATAAAAACAATTGATGAACTTCCCCTGAGAAAGAGACCTTACAGAGTCTCAAGAGTCAAGAATGATTTTATTGAAGAACAAATCAAGGAACTTCTGCAACAGAAAATCATTAGACCTTCTACGTCACCATGGGCCTCACCTGTTGTGGTAGTAGATAAGAAGGATGGTGGATCTCGGTTATGCATTGACTATCGTGGTCTTAATTCTAAAACTCACCTCGATGCATATCCGATGCCCCAAATTACAGATATACTGGATTCTTTGCAAGGAGCCAAGGTATTTAGTACTTTGGACTTGAAGAGTGGCTACTGGCAAGTAGAGATGAATGCTGCAAGTGTGGAGAAGACTGCATTTACAACCGCTTCAGGGTTATATGAATTTTTGTGTCTTCCTTTTGGCCTTAAAAATGCAGCTGCCTCTTTCCAATGTTTAATGGAACAAGTAATCAGAGAGCACAAAAACAGGTGTTGTATGGTATACATAGATGACATCATTGTTTACTCACCAGACATTCAAACACATCTGCAACATCTTAAATAAGTATTCAACAGTCTGCACACTGCCGGTCTCACTCTCACTCTCAATCTCAGGAAGTGCAAATTCATCTGTTCATCCTTGGACTACTTGGGTCACACAATCACTGCTGACGGAGTCAAAGTGAATTCTGACAAGGTAGATGCGATCAAATCATTCCCTACACCAACTTCCCTAAAAGAATTACAACGGTTCCTAGGTCTTGCGGCTTGGTATCACCGTTTCATTTCAGATTTCTCCACTAAAGCAGCACCCTTACATGCACTAAAGAAAAAAGGAGCTAAATGGATGTGGACAGATGAGTGCCAGAGATCGTTTGAACTCCTCAAAGATGACCTGACTAAAGCCCCTGTGTTAAACACACCCGATTTTGATTCTTCTTTTAAAGTGCAAACAGACGCAAGCAACATTGGTTTGGGAGCAGTGCTGACACAGGAATGTGATGGACAAGAGAAAGTGATTGCTTATGCATCTAGATTGCTGAGAGGTGCTGAGAGATCATATTCGGCATCAGAGAAAGAATGCCTAGTGGTAATTTGGGCTGTGGAAAAGTGGCATCATTATCTTGAGGGCAGAGCATTTGAAGTAATCACTGACCATGCTTCCTTGGTTTGGCTTTTCCAGCACCCAAAACCTTCGTCTAGGTTGGAAAGATGGACTATCAGACTTCAAGGCTATCACTTCATAGTACGTTATAGAAAAGGACAATGTAATGTGGTACGTGATGTTTTGTCAAGGAGATATGCAGCTGAACCAACGGCCATCCTGATGCACACACCAGCAAAACATGTTCTTAATCCTATCACTTGTGAGCTGCCAATGGACTTGTCTCAGATTGCTGCTGAGCAGAAGAAAGACTCCGAGTGCCAAGAAATCATGGTAAGAGCCATTAACCAAAATACCACTGATCTTATGAGAACTCACTATGTCTTGAGAAATGATATTTTATTCAGGAGTGTCCCAGTCTCCAAAGGAGGTCAAAGATTCCAGATTATGGTACCTGCTAGTTTGAAGGAAGGGTTTTTAACTTATGCCCATGACAGCCCCCTCAGTGGACATTTAGGCAAATTTAAAACTCTAATGAGACTTCTAGAATTTGCTTATTGGCCTTCCATGCGTATTGACGTATGGCAACACTGCAAACAGTGTGAAAAATGTCAACAGCATAAGTCTACAAACTTGAAGCCAGCAGGAGGTCTCCAAAGTGTGCCCATTGTTGAGCCCGGATACATGCTCGGAATGGATATTATGGGACCGTTCCCATGGAGTACCCATCAAAATGAATATCTTCTAGTGGTAGTAGACTACTTCTCTAAATGGGTAGAGGTCTTCCCCATGAGATCTGCCAAATCTAACATCATCGTTCGTATTCTCATCGAAGAGATATTTACAAGGTGGGGAACACCAGCCTTCATTGTTTCTGATAGAGGCACTCAATTCACCTCAAACCTCCTGGATCAGTTGTGCAAGCAGTGGCAGGTAACCCAAAAACTCACAACTGCTTATCATCCACAATCAAACCTGACTGAACGCATTAACAGGAATCTAAAAACTATGATTGCATCATATGTTGACAATAATCACCGTACTTGGGATCAATGGATCTGTGAGTTTAGATTTGCTTTGAATACAGCATGGCATGAAAGCACAGGATTTTCACCTGCTGAAGTGGCCCTGGGACGTCAATTGAAAGGACCACTACAAAGAGCTCTACAGAATCCGCCAGATTCAGATCAACCAAGCTACAGTACCATTGATCACCAGAAACTACTGTACGAAGCTGTAAGAGAAAATGTTGAGAAAGCTCAAACTAAAGAGAGGAAGTATTACAACCTCAAGAGAAGAACCCAGGACTTCCAGGAGGGTGATCTAGTTTGGGTGCGTACTCATCCTTTATCTCGTGCAGATGATGGTTTCATGGCTAAAATCGCCCCAAAATGGCGAGGGCCAGCTAAAGTAGTCAAAAGGCTAGGGCCAGTAAATTACAAGGTGACAATGTTGTCTGATCTTACCCAGATTGACAGTTACCATACCCAAAACTTAAAAATTTGCCATGTGTCAAATTTTGACACCAAAGGGAGGGGTATGTAACAGAAATAAACGTTACTTGATGTATTATTGCATTTTAGCCAATTTACTGTTGTTGATGCCTTGATGCTATATATTTGGAATTGAGTTTAGTAACAACAGGAGCTGCTTGAGTGCGCTATTGCCTGGGTGACCGGATATATAAACTCACCTACCATAGAGTAAGTCAGTTCGTTTGGTAGAGGGAAATCAAATGGTTGAACTCATGCTACCTTCTTGCTCCTCTAAAGTCCTTTGTTGAGAACTCTTTGAGTTTCTGCTCAACTGTGAGTATGGATTGACTTATATACTTGATGTTGTCTTTGTTTCATAAGATCATATAGGTTAGCTATTTACTTTCTTTCTAGAAAGGATTTTTATTTACACATGTTCTTTTGTGAGCATGTAGTATATTTTTTATCAAGTTAAATTGTTGTTTTATACCACAGTTATGTCTGAGGAGCAAACATGCAGTTTACTGTGTGTAAAGGCCTGTGACGTGATGAATATGTGCTCACATAGGTTTGACTATTTGACTGTGTGTGCAGAAACATAAATAGCATTACTTAGGGGGGAGAATTGATCTCTTCCAAAGGACATTCTGTTACTTCTTAATATGGTCAAGACCAGAGTCAATGAAGAGCATGATAGATAATGCATGTAAGCCCCACCTTGTTTGAGGAGATGTATTTAAGTAAAACCAAACCAAAGATGCTTCGGTTGTTGTTGTTGTTGTTGTAGTTGTTGTTGGTACTGTGGTTTCACCGTAGGCAACTCGGCTTTATTGTGTGATAATAAAGTCTATTCTTCTGAAATCAAAACCCCAAAGATGCTGAGTGATTTTTCACAAAATTGGCATGAAAAACTACTACAATTGGCGCCCGAACAGGGACAGAAGAGAGCAGAGTCTTTACATCACAGGCTGGCTGGGAAGGCGACACAAACACGGTGGCCACCATTAGGAGGTAAGCATATTTTGCTTATAAACGTTTGTGTTACTTGCCAGTTCGCCTGTGGTGGTAAGAACGCTCAAAAAGCTCTTCTAAACCAATAAAAAAAGGAAAATAAGAATAAATAAAGGGTTTTGATTCCAGAAGAAATAATTGCATGCAATCATCTGTAAATTTTTGTTAATTGTTTTGTGTGTATAAAACCTGTAGGAACGGGTCACTCAAGAGGAGTGTGTGTGTATAAAACCTGTAGGAACGGGTCACTCAAGAGGAGTGTGTGTGTATAAAACCTGTAGGAACGGGTCACTCAAGAGGAGTGTGTGTTTGTGTGTATAAAACCTGTAGGAACGGGTCACTCAAGAGGAGTGTGTGTTTGTGTGTATAAAACCTGTAGGAACGGGTCACTCAAGAGGAGTGTGTGTTTGTGTGTATAAAACCTGTAGGAACGGGTCACTCAAGAGGAGTGTGTGTGTTTGTGTGTATAAAACCTGTAGGAATGGGTCACTCAAGAGGAGTGTGTGTTTGTGTGTATAAAACCTGTAGGAACGGGTCACTCAAGAGGAGTGTGTGTTTGTGTGTATAAAACCTGTAGGAACGGGTCACTCAAGAGGAGTGTGTGTTTGTGTGTATAAAACCTGTAGGAACGGGTCACTCAAGAGGAGTGGTAGAATAGTTGCGTTCTAGAATTATTTTGTGTTATTGTGAGCTCTGTGTTTATAAAGGCCTTGTGTTTGTAAAAAGTGTGGTCAATTCTGTGGTTTGTGAGAGTATCTGTATTTGTGTTTGAAAGTGTGTAAAGAGCAAGTGTGTATGGACGTGTATGACTGAGTACAGACATAAGCCCAGTACAAAGATTGGACTGAAAGCCTGTCTTGAGAAACTTTGGAATAATTAACTTTGTTAAAATATAGAAAACTAAAAATGTTCCAAAATATCAGCCTGTGCTGCATAAATGGTAAGGGGTATATATGCAATTTACAGCAGAGAAAATATATTTGGGCTATTTTCAACCTTCCATCAATATATGGAGGCAGAGAAGAGCTGATATAACAGGAAGAAAAGGCACCTAATAAATATTCTGGTTGTAAAGTGGAGATAAAACCAATGATAAAGATATATAGATAGAAATATACATTTAATATAGATGTAAAACAAAATTAGGAAAAAAGAAGTCAAAAAGTTAACTTACAACTGGCTGGAAAACATTTAGTCTTGGCTGTTCTTAGTCTAGCAGCTGTTGATTGGAATGGGCTAGAACATAACTCCTAAACTAGACTGTAGCATAGAAATGTATTTGACTTCATGCAGATAATCTATACATTCAAGAGATATTGTAGGGTGTGTGACCAGGTTAGAGAGACTCAGCTTTGCTGCGTAGACAGAAAGTTAACTCTTAGCTTGTGAGGTTTTTTTTTAGACTAGCAGCTGAAAAATATGACAGGCCTCTGAACTACTCAGTCACAGAAGACAAGTGAACTTCATACAGAGAAGTCAAAAGATATCTGTGCTTAAAGTTTAACCTTTAAAGCACAGGGACAAGTAACAATAAAACATTTGAAATTGAAATTAAAAAATTGTAACAACTGATAAAGAAATTAAAAATCAGTTTGAAAAATCAAAAATAGTTAGGAGAAAAATAAAATAATAAATAAAGAAAATAAGAATTAAAGCTTTAAGTCCAGTGTATTGCATTAAACTGAAGTCAACTAAGTAATTGGAATTTAAACAAAGGTTGTATTTAAGATAAGTGTTGTTATATTACATAAGGTAAAACTCCAGTGGAAAGAGTAAAATCTAGAAGTCCACTGTGTAACATCTCAAAGAAATGAGAAAGCAAAATAAATAAATAATAAAGTGACGTGAATGAACTTTGTGTATTAAAAAGTAAAGGTGAAAGAAATTGGGAAAATTGTTTCAAAATATTGCCGTTGAAGATTAGTGTAGAAAGAAATACATTTAAAAAATAAAAGATTAATTTATTCTCTAGATGTATTGATTTATCTAAATTAAGGGTGCTAAAATAAATTTTCATTTTTATATGCCAAGTAAAAATGAAGAAGGAACAAGTGGAGAAATAAAAACTAAAATCTAGATGAAAACTGATCCTAAAAAGTAAATTGACAAACAGATAGGAAATGTATTCATGTATGGGGTATAATAATTCATATATTAGAAGAAGATAAGGAAAATGATTTAGAAAGACATTTAGATTAAACGGTTAAAAAATAAATAAATAAAAAGATAAGAGTAAAAACTAAGAACAGGAAAAATAAAAAGAATAAAGTAAGAGCTATATCCAGAAAGTTTAAAATTCACTGAGAAATATGAGGCAGGCCAGAAAAGCTGAGGCATGCAGAGGAGGGTAAAATGACAGGATACTTTTTAAAAAATACCTCCCTATGTGACCCCAAAGGTCAGCTCCCAAAGGTCAGCTCCAAATACTTTAGATAGAATGTGGATAGTATTTCTTGTAGTGAGACCAGTAGTTATCAAAGCCACAGAAAATGGGAAAGGGAGATTAAAAAGAAGGATTTTGAAATTGGAATATGAAAAGTAAATCTTAAATGTGAAAATTTCACATTCATGTGTCTGTTTTATGTTCTGTCTAGTCCAATATGAGAGAATAACATTTTTAACAATATTAAATTAAACTATAATGTCCTGATATATACATTTGAAAACCCATGATTATATGTTTTATTTTTGATGTGTTTAAATATGTCTGGAGAACAATGTACATGTGTGTGCAACTTTATTGGTGTAAACTTGATCAACCAACAAAAATAAGACAGATAGTGTTTATTATTTTTGTTAGAAAATGTCTGACTGGAGAGATTGAGTAACACCTGATAGTGAACAGAGAGGTTAGACCCGGTGTCTCTCATAATGTCTCTAGTCAAACACAGGGGCCCCCAAATTTAGACAAAAGAGATAGCAGATTCTTTTGAGATTAGACATTTTTCTTTTATTTCTTTTGAGATTAGACATTTTTCTTTTATTTCTTGTTTTATATATACAGTGTAGGCATTGGTTGATCATGGGTACACTGAAAGTTGTCACTGAGACTAGAATTAAAGAAAATAAATTTAAGAATGATTTAAATCATTGCATGTTCTCTACGTTTCAAATTTACTCAGAGAAGTTTTATCTTGGGTTTGTTCTATGACCAGTCATGCCAGATAAAATTGAAATAAGTCCCAATATGTGGTGTATTTGATTGAAAAAATATTGATAATGCTAAGGAAAAACTGGAGATTGGTACTAGGTGAAACTCATAGAAAAACATTAAGATTAAATTGAATATCATAAATAATTTGATGTTCATGTGTCTATTCTGTGTGAAATTGATGCTAACTATGTTTTACTCTCTTTGTTGTCAGCATTGTGTAAGTCATTTCAATAACTCATTCTGGAACCAGTCTCTATCATTGCAGATTGCTGAGCCAGATGATTGATTGAAGAAGCTTATGTTACAGGAGACAGTCCAGAGAAAAGAAAAAAGACTGAGAAATACAGTATGTGGGCGGTTATATGACTGGCCCTCCTACTATCATGAATGCTGGTAATCATTACTGAATTGATATTTCAATTGTGGATTCAAATTTCTCTTGATAAGTTGATTTCAGTCATATATAACTAATTGGATGTTTGATTCTCCAACTGCCATCCATGGGTGCAATATCCATGTCTAAATTGTTCTGAGGGTCTAAATTTAAATCCAGCATCTAATTGCGAATTTGTTGATGTGAAGGTTAAATATTAAAACTAAATGGCAAAGTAAGAGTAACATATTGGATTGTTTACTCCCCTAACTTTTCCAAAGACTACCCTCACTTTAAAGAAAAAGCTTAATCAGTACTGCAAGGAGTTAATTAGTGTCTATCTCTAGTAAGCTATTTTTTATTTTAAGTTAAATCCATGAAAAAACTGTTTTAAAGGTATACAGTTTATGCACAGTGACATCTGTCTCTGTTATTTAACTGAATAATTGATCATGAAATGCTGATAAGTATTAGACGATAATAGCTGAAAAATCATATTATTAAAGGATGATAACATTAGGATATAAAAATGAGACTAGTAAGAAATTCAAAGGACATAATGTATTTCACTGATCAATTATTGCAAAACACAAGATATACGTCTGAACTTCCATTGTGCCACTTTACTATTTTATTTTGTTTAAAATCTTCAATTTATTTTCTGTTAATTTAAAAAGGTGATTTATGTTGGTTTATTTGACATAATGAAAGTTCCTTCTCCTGAGAAAGAGTAAGAAAAGGGAGAAAGTAATCATAAGAGAGTTTTAAATGAAAACTTAAATTTCTCAATGGTCTGAATACAAATGCGCATTAATTTTATTGTGCGAGGAGGGAAGGGATAAGAGAAGTAGAAATTCTAGAAGTTTTCTTGAAGATGGTTTACAATGGCAAAGGTTGAAAGCAGATAATATAATAAAATATATTTGATTATATCATTTTATTAAATTACATTTATCACTATTCTCACTGTTGTAGAATTACAAATGTGTTATTGTGATTTTCTAAGAAAAAAAAGGAATAACTGTAACAACAGTGTGAAGGAGTGCAATCTCTCTCTCAAAATTCTTTCCCTCTCGCTCTCAGTTTAAGTTTTTAAGTGGGCTAAAACCATATCACTAATTTGTTTTATTTTCTTTTGATTTTATTTTCTTTTACATGGAAAATGATGTGATTTGACAATAATGTTAGATACAGTAATATGAAGGAAAGGTTCAAACAGCTTTCCTCATCATGATTAAAGATTTGTTATTTTCAGAGGGCAATTTGAATCTCATACTAAAGATAAGAGATTTGGTTGAGTGTACATCTGGAAGAATAAATGTAGGTTCTAAAACTACCTAGAAATTATTAAATTAAGTGATGATTTAAATTAAGCATCTTAGAAGCTTGACAGAGGCTGATCCTGTATTTTGATTTGTTCTGATGGATAGTCTTCAACAAGGGACAAGGTCTTTTGTGACCTTTGCCAAAGGAGAAAACATAGCAGCTTGAATGAAAATTAGTGAACTGTAAATGAGTTCAATTGTTGCATTTTACTTTTCATTTGGACAATATCAATAGATTGTTGAACTTTGAATAATGTTTTGTGAATTTAACCACGTTTTGGACTGTCTCAATGTTTGAGCAGTTGTAGATGGCTCCATTGGCTGTGATGGTTCTCAGGTGATGCTCCCTAAAACAAGGGAAAATGTTTGTTTACAGATACCAAATTATTAAAGATTGGATAATAAGACTGAGCGGTACCGAGACCAGAGACAAGAGATGATGACCCAATGATGGGTAAAATTCTCCAGTGGCAAGAGGTGACTGACCCAATGACGGGTAAAGACTCTCCAATTGCAAAATGAGAGCTGCCTAAGACAGAGCCACCGCCCTGGAAACATGCCCAAGAAGGGTGAACTGGGTTTAAGGAAGTGGATGGATGCTTTAAGGAAAGAAGCATCAAAAGGGAGGTCTAGAAGAAACCTGCCAGAAGTTGTGAGTTCCACTCAACCTGACAGTGTCTTAATAACCGCTTTATTAAAATATTTTATCACAGCGATGAATAACAAGCATTCTATCACTGTGTTATCAGGGGATCACACCCTGTGTAGAAGATCAATTATAGATTGATTTTGGAGGTAAAGCTTTGAGAACCGTTGCATACAAAGAAGTGCCTAAATTATTAATATAAGCAAACCTGGGACTGTTTGCATGATGAAGGAAAATTATTTTTATTTATGCTGTTATTGAACTCATGTACATTTGAATAATAATGAAGAATGGAAAAGAATATATGGTGGTGACTAAAAATGAACATGACCTGATTGCCAAAAGAAATGGGGTGCACAATTAACTAAAATTAATATCATATCTGGATAATAACATTGTGGAAGGAATAAGATTCTGTGTGATCCTTAGTAAAATAATTTTGGATTCAAGCAACAGTAAAGCAGATGACTTTGATTGATGTGAATGGCCCAATGCAATGGCAACTACCCTGAATGGACAGAAAGACCAAATTGGGAGGAAATTGATTCCTTCAATGAATATATAAGAAGATATGAAGAACCACGCCCTGGGTGTAAGTGCTGGTTAACCTCTCCCCAAAGGGTGATCCTCTACGATGCATAAAGCATCTGGGTTGAAGACATCTACACTACAAGCAAGAACTCTTAAAATTAGGATGAATATTTTGTTTAATGCAATCTACATAACTGTGACAACCAAAAACAAGACCAAACCAGGAGCACGTACATGCTTAAATATGTTAATTTGTGACTATAGAAAGTCACAGAGGAGGGAATATGTAGTATATTTTTTATCAAGTTAAATTGTTGTTTTATACCACAGTTATGTCTGAGGAGCAAACATGCAGTTTACTGTGTGTAAAGGCCTGTGACGTGATGAATATGTGCTCACATAGGTTTGACTATTTGACTGTGTGTGCAGAAACATAAATAGCATTACTTAGGGGGGAGAATTGATCTCTTCCAAAGGACATTCTGTTACTTCTTAATATGGTCAAGACCAGAGTCAATGAAGAGCATGATAGATAATGCATGTAAGCCCCACCTTGTTTGAGGAGATGTATTTAAGTAAAACCAAACCAAAGATGCTTCGGTTGTTGTTGTTGTTGTTGTAGTTGTTGTTGGTACTGTGGTTTCACCGTAGGCAACTCGGCTTTATTGTGTGATAATAAAGTCTATTCTTCTGAAATCAAAACCCCAAAGATGCTGAGTGATTTTTCACAAAATTGGCATGAAAAACTACTACAAGCACTGATGGGATACTAGAGACAGTGAATCCAAGTGCAATCCATGCTGGCAACAAGGCTACAGCACATGGCCTTGCACATGGCCAGCTACATGGCACTGAGGACAACATTTCACTGAACACCGTTGACTGTGATCTTTTCTCACATTGTGGACTATAGGACTACAATCATTGCATCGCACTCAAATAGCTTGGTGGAATTGAAACTCATTGCATCTTCATCATCACTTCAACTTATCAAAAGACAGGACATCCGAACGAAAAGTTTATTTCATCTCCTTGACTCATTGAAGAGACAAAGACTTTTGAGAGTGCTTTGCGGTTTATTTATTATCTGTTTGGCACGTGTATTAAGCACTGGTGGGGAAAATAAAATAGGTTTAAATATTCATTTGTTTTCTGAAGAGATTTATTTATCAGTACATGACCAAAATCTGTTGAACCCTCTCAGAGTAATATCTTTAAAAGAAAGGAGGTGTTACACTAGTCGACTCCAAACAACTCACTCTTGGCTGAGGGCGTCATATTTATCGACTGTGATCGGTACATTGCTGAGATCTCACTCTCTTTATAGACTCAGAATGCCGGATGGGTGACAGAACTCTATTTCTGATTCCCTATCACATGGAGGTCACCGAAGTAACAACAGGAGTACCGTGTGAACATAAACAATTATAATAGTGTTTTAGGATGGGATTCATGAAGTAACTTTATGCTGTGGATGTGATTGTGAGTTTATCCTCTCTGGGTTTGCCAGACCTTTCAGTGAGAAAAGGATTTCCGTTCAATAAAAACAGACTGTTCGGCCTCCACTTTCTTATTTTATTAGTCATTTTTGTTTTGGAGAGTCACAGAAAACATCTCGGTGACAGAATCACTATGGATTACAATCAGTGTTTGTGATGATATGCGGCTGTGAATGTGATTGCTGATGAAAACGTTCAGATCAGAGCATGACATGTGGTCAGTTCTTCAGAAAAAGAAGCTCATTGGTCACTTGATGAGAACAAAAGAGCCCAGCAACTGAGCGTTGTTTTTTTTTTACACATCAGAAATGCTTTCCTAGTTGTCAGAAACATTAACTCAGTAGGGAGTCCTGTCAGTTAAGAGAATAATAACCTCTTGCTGGCAGATGCTAGCTGACGATTATGTAAATTAAGCTTATGACTGAAAATATGAGAACATTTATTGTTTCAATGTCTGATCATTTCTACTGAAAATCACTAACCTGAGTATCTCCAGTGCACAGTGAGGACTCTTCAGTCCGTCAGAGAGCCGCATCACTCCTGAATCCTGCAGGTCATTGTTACTCAGGTCCAGCTCTCTCAGACTTGAGGAGTTTGAATATTGTAGAACTGAAGACAATCTTTCACAGCACTGACCAGTGAATCTACAAGCTGCCAATCTAAACAAAGAACAAAATGATCAGAAACTAGTTTTATATAACAAATTATTCCAGAATGAATACTTCACATTTAGACAAAAAGTGTTGTGACAGTCACCGAGCCTTTTATTGTTTCAATGTCTGATTTTTTTCTTCTGAAAATCACTGACCTCAATATCTCCAGTGTACAGTGAGGACTCTTCAGTGCATCAGAGAGCAGCATCACTCCTGAATCCTGCAGGTCATTGTTACTCAGGTCCAGCTCTCTCAGACTTGAGGAATTTGATGATTGTAGAACTGAAGACAATCTTTCACAGTACAGATCAGTGAATCTACAAGCTGCCAATCTAAACAAAGAACAAAATGATCAGAAAGTAGTTTTATACAACAAACTATTCCGGAATTAATACTTCACATTTAGACAAGAAGTGTTGTGACAGTCACTGAGCCATTTATTCTTTCAATGTCTGATTTTTTTCTACTGAAAATCACTGACCTCAATATCTCTAGTGTACAGTGAGGACTCCTCAGTGCATCAGAGAGCAGCTTCACTCCTGAATCCTGCAGGTCATTGTTACTCAGGTCCAGCTCTCCCAGGGAGTTTGATGATTGTAGAACTGAAGACAAACTTTCACAGCACTCATCAGTGAGATTACAGCCTGCCAGTCTTTAACAGAGAATGAAATACAGCACAATAAGGAGATTTTATATTTATCACATGACTAACATACTGTCTTGAACATAGATCTTCATTGATCCAGCTGTCTGTAAGAAAAAGCATATGGACAGGAGGTGGAGTGTGAAAGTTCATGTTTATTTTTCCTTTAATCAAAAATGTTTTGCTTTTCAAAAGTGTGTGCAGAACAAATGAAATAATTTATAGTTTGAACTGTGTGACAGCCCTATCAACCGCCAGCATCTAAAGTGGTGGTAATGGGTTTTGTTTTTACAAATAACCACAAACACATTTTCTTTAGATATGTTTATTCATTTAATAAATGATGATAACATTTCCAATCTGAGTGCAAGCATTTTGGTTAATAATAGTATTCATTTGATCAGAATTGTTTAGTGAGTTATACCAGTCTTTTGTTTCTTCACATGCTCCTGCTGCGGAGTCAACTGCCAAATGGAGAGCTGGAGTTTGAAACTGCCTTTTATACTACACCACAGGAAGTGGAAGGAACCAACTCCTGGCAGTGGGCAGGGGGACTCTGAACTACAAAATGTTAACAACACAGCAGCATGTGGATAATTTGTTTGGGTTAGATTAAAATTGGGTTTTGGTAGTTTTGTTTGTTTAGTAATTTCTTATGGTTAGTTGTTGGGTTTATTTTCGGTCTTGGTAATTGTAGTAAGTTAAGTTTTCTCCCCTTTGTGTTTGGTGTAGGCTAGCCTTTGTGTGTATATATATACCCCTCCTTTTGTGTCATTCGGGAGGTTAGGTTTGTTATGTTGAGATGTATATTGTAGTCTTGTTATGTTGACCTCAGTTTTGTTAAAAGACCCACTTTAAGTACTTTTGTTTGAACTTTAATTGACATAGTTTTTTTAAATAAAGCCTAAACTTTCTTAACAACAACCGTGTGTCCTTGCCTTTACTGCTTGGTCCCTGACAATTGGTAGCAGTGGTGGGATCTTTCAGTAGAGGACACAAGAGGTTTTGTTTTTTCTTCTCTACACCTCCCCTTCTTTGTTAGAATGCCATAAGGAAGAGGAGGGAATAGAACTGGAGGTGAACGAGGGCCGCAACCAGAAACTGAAGACCGAGCAGACAATGAGGCAGATGAAGGTGGAGGCACTGACATGGAGGACAAAGATATAGCAGAATTAACCATCGCTGACCTGGTAAACCTCTTTCAGACTCACATGGGGCAGCAGCAAGCCTGTGAGACCCGATGTGATCAGGAGGCAACCAGGCAAGAGAAGAGGTTCAAGGCACTTCAACACCAGTTCAGTCTACTTCAATTGGAGGTTCAGGCAAGGACCTCACCTGAATCTGGATCCTCCTGTCCCCAGCAAAATACCCAGAGTGACGAAGCCCAGGTCAGTTCACCATTTCAGGCGGCTTATCCAACAAGAGCCCTCCAGCAGGATGACTCTCAGTATGGTCAGTCTCAGTCACATTTTTTTAAAGAGCCTAAGCTTTAAAAATTAACTGATACAGACAATATTTAAAATGTTCTTGTTACCTTTGAAAGGATAGCCGTGGCCTGTCAGTGGTCAAAAGAGGATTGGGGCTTTCGGCTTATTCCATTGTTGACGGGTAAGGCTCGAAGTGCTTATGTACACATGGATTTTGATGACTCTCTTGATTATGATAAAGTTAAAGGTGCCATGATGATATTGACTCTGATATTAACTCTGAAGCATATCGGCAAAGATTTAGATCTCTTAATGTGGAGCCTGAAGAGACCCCAAAAGAGCTGTATGTAAGACTTAGGGCCGTTACATAGTCAACGCGAGCAACGCGAGTGACGCGAGCGACGCGCTCCCTTTCATAGTCTAAACAGTGGACGCAAGCAGACGCATGCGTCACGGGCCATGCGTGCAATGCAATACACCGCTCCCGCAACAGGGGGTAGTAGAGTCTGGTGATATTAGTATAGTCGGGTCACATCATATTCAGATCAAAATCCACTTTTTGTGCGCCCTAGTAAACTTGTCACGGGCACTTTTCCAGTCCGTTTTCACCTTATCTACGGTCTTTCCCATCGCGGTTGCAACCTCCCTCCAGGCATTTTCCAACGCTATTTTATTGGAGTGTAACTGCGACGAACTGTCATATAAATGCGGATGTATGCGTATAAGCTCGCATAATTTTTCCTCTTCGCCCGCCATTGTATTCAAATCTTCTTCTGTAAACATAATATACTTGAATTAATGTACAATACTTGCAATGTCGCCCCCACCGACAACGCATAGTATTGCGTGCATCGGTGCGTCGCGTATCAAAAACTAGGACGACACATTTGGCTACGCATCGACGCATAATGGCGGCCGTAGCGATGCGTAGCCTTTCAGACGCGTACGCGTACCGATGCGTTGACTATGTAAGGGCCCTTAAGGAGCTTTATGGGAAGTGGTTTCAACCAAGGGATAAAACCGTTGATGATATTGGTGAAATCATAATTTGTGAGCAATACTTGCGTATGCTGTCCCCTGAGCTGCAGGTTTGGATCAAAGAGCATGACCCACAGACTGCGGCAGAGGCTGCTTCATTGGCAGATGTGTTCATGGTTGCACGCAGTAAAAACCCCTCCTGGGTTTACAGGTCCTGGAAGGCTTCAAAAGATGGACAGAAACCTGTCTTTACTCAGCATGGCCCACGATCGACAATGAGTAAGCCACCTGTGAAGGAGAATCAGCCACCTGCTCACGGTTACGGTAAACGTTTTAACCATGTGGTTTGTTATTTATGTGGGGAAGAGGGACACACCAAACCAGCTTGTCCGCAGAATCCCATAAAACTTACACAGATGTGCTATACACCCCGGAAGACATATGAGCCTGGGCTGCAGGTGAGGCAATCACTTAAAGAGACATCAGTCGAAATTAATGGTCAGATCCTGAGGGTACTTATTGACACTGGAAGTAATCAAACACTAGTACACAGAAGTCATGTTCCCCCTCAGGCTGTCTGTACGACTGAGACGGTCCCTATTTGTTGTGTCCATGGGGATGAAAAACGTTATCCAACTGCTGATGTGTATGTTAAAGTGCATGGACAGACTTGCCTGTTAAATGTTGGTGTCACTGATAATCTGCCTTTTCCAGCGGTGTTAGGCCATGATTTGCCAGTGCTTCTTGATCTGAAACAGCAGCGTCCGACCTGCAATATGGCCCTGACCCGGGCTCAGGCATGGGCATCAACACAGCAGCCAGGTGAGACAGATTGCACTCTGTGGTCCCTGCCTTTTTATGAGGCCGAGGTTGAGGCAGAGCCAGGAAAGTCTTGTAAGTCTCGTAGGCAGAGATGGCAGGAAAAGTTCCATCATGATGTCAACTCATGAGCTGCCAGTGGGTTTCCAATTACCTGTGAACATGATGCAACTGCAGCAAGAAGATGCTAGTTTAGCTGACTACATACAAAGAGCAAAGGCAAATGAAGGGAGAGTTGATATGGACCATGGGTTTGAAGGCTTTACTTTACAGAATGGTCTCCTTTACTATCAATACAGGTCAAGAAAACAGCTGATGGTTCCTAAAGTGGCCAGAGAGTCTGTGCTAGCTTTAGGTCACTCCATTCCCTGGGCTGGCCACCTACGGAAACATAAAACATCAGCTCAAATACACCGCTATTTTCATTGGCCTGGTTTACGTAAGGATGTAGCCCTATTCTGTCGGAGTTGCCCTCAGTGCCAGCAAACATCAGCAAAACGTCCAACCAGAGCTCCCCTTCATCCTCTACCAGTGACCATCTTGGGACGTTGTTGGCCCAGTGGAGCGAAGTAAGTCAGGAAACCGATTTATGCTTGTTGTTACGGATTATGCTACAAAGTACCCAGAAGTGTTTCCCCTAAAGTCTGTTAAAGCAAAGGCGGAAGCATCTTGACTTGTCCAGTTTTTTTCAAGGGTTGGGTTTCCCCAGGAGATACTCACTGACCAAGGCACCAACTTAATGTCTAAGCTGTTGAAGGATGTGTATCAGTTGCTGGGAATCAGAGGTTTGAGAACTACACCATAACATCCACAAACTGATGGGCTAACTGAACGGTTTAATCAGACACTCAAACAGATGCTCCGTAAGTTTGTTGATGACACTGGCTCTGATTGGGACCAGTGGCTTCCTTACCTGCTGTTTGCTTACAGAAAAGTGCCACAAGCTTCCACTGGGTTTTCACCATTCGAGTTGCTATTTGGTCATGAGGTGAGGGGGCCTTTAACTCTCCTGGAAGAAATGTGGGAGGGACCCCCAAGTGGGAAAGAACCTTTGAATGTTGTTTCTTGAGAGAGAAACTGGAGAAAATGACTGCGCTTGATCAGGAGCACATGGCAGCTGCCCAGCTCAAGCAGAAGGCTTGGTATGACCGGTGGGCGAGAGAAAGGAGTTTTGAGCCCGGCCAGAAGGTGCTGGTGATGCTGCCTACAGAGGAGAGCAAGCTTCTGGCTAAATGGCAAGGACCCTATGAGGAAATTAGAAAGATCAGCCCAACCACATATGCAATCTCCACTCCAGGTCGGAGTCGTCCTAGGATCTTACACATCAACCTGCTGAAAGAGTGGATGCCTAGGCAAGAGGAAAATGCTGTGGAGAGACCTAGTGTGCTGCTCATCCAGAGAGTGGGGGATGAGGAGGTGGAACAGCAGTATTTGCCAGTGCCTTCCCCTTCAGTGCCGAATCTGGATCACCTCACAGAGGCCCAGCAGTCAAAGGTGAGGTCTCTTTGTATACCAGATGTCTTTCAGGAAAACCCTGGCCATACAATACTGGTAGAGCATGACATTGTTTTTAAGAGTGATCCCCTGTTAGACCTAGGAGTTACAGGATTCCTGAATGCCTGCTGGGCCCACTGGAAAAGTAAATTGATCTGATGCTGTCTCTTGGTATCATTGAGTCCTCAAAAAGTGAGTGGTGCAACCCTGTTGTCTTGGTGCCCAAAAAGGATGGCACACTCAGGTTTTGCATTGATTTTAGATATCTGAATGCCATTTCCAAATTTGACTCCTATCCAACACCTCGCATTGATGACTTGATTGAATGTTTGGGCAAGGCAAGGTACCTTACTACTATTGATCTGTGTAAAGGCTACTGGCAGGTCCCTTTAGCACAGTCATGCCGTGAGTTAACAGCCTTCAAAACCCCCTGGGGACTCTATCACTTTAAAGTTATGCCTTTTTGGGTTGCATGGGGCCCCTGCTATGTTCCAGAGACTGTCAGATTTTGCCATGGCTTACCTGGATGACATTGTTGTTTATAGTAACACATGGGAAGAACATCTGAAACACCTTAAAGTGGTCTTTGAGTGTCTCCATGCTGCAGGACTTATGGTTAAAGCTGCCAAGTGTACCTTTGCTAAAGTACCTCTACTCTACAGTAGAGAAGGAATGTTTGGCGATCAAATGGGCTTTGGACTCCCTCAAATACTACCTCTTGGGGAGGGAATTTAGATTAGATTCAACTTTATTGTCATTGTGCAGAGTACAAGTACAAAGACAACGAAATGCAGTTTGCATCCAACCAGAAGTGCAAAAAAGCAGAAAAGTGCAATGTAATAATCAAGTATAGACAGGTGGTGCATAGGCAGGTACACAAATATATTGCAGTGTTATAAGAGCAGAATAAATATGGCTATGTAATATGAGCAGTGTATGAATAACATGTACAGATATGTGCAATGTAGTAGCAGTGACATTTAAAATAGTAGTAGAGTAATATAGATATATTTACATTTACATTTATTCATTTGGCAGACGCTTTTATCCAAAGCGACTTACAAAAGAGGAGAAACATCAGCGAATCATCTTAAGGAGACAGTGGTACAAAAAGTGCCATATTACAAAGTTTCACTATCATCAGAATAGTATACAAAACAGATTTAAGTGCAACAAGAAATGTAAATATATATATATATATATATATATATATATATATATTTTTTTTTTATTAGTGACCGGTTAAGTGCTTTTGGAAAAGATGTGTTTTTAGCCGTTTTTTGAAGATGGAGAGTGAGTTAGCTTCCCGGATTGAGTTGGGAAGGTCATTCCACCACCGTGGTATGATGAAACTGAAAGTCCTGGAAAGTGTTTTGGTGCCTCTTTGTTTTGGTACGACAAGGCAATGTTCCTTAGCCGACCGCAGGCTTCTATATATATGCAGTGTATTAGCAGAATATATAGTAAGAAAACGTCTAGGTTACGTATGTAACCTCCGTTCCCCGATGGAGGGAACGAGACGTTGTATCGGAGAAGCGACACTAGGGGTCTCTCTTGAGTGCCGATATATACCTCTGTTCTATGAAAAAAGGCCAATGAGAAGTTGGCAGATGGTATTTGCATTTCCCGCCCCCGGACATACGGGCATTTAAGCGGGGCGAATACGAGAGTTCATTCAGGATTTTTCTGAGGAGCCGGAAATGGTCCGGCCACAACAGTGGCTCGGCTCAGCGACGTGGCGGTTAAGACACAACGTCTCATTCCCTCCATCGGGGAACGGAGGTTACATACGTAACCTAGACATTCCCCTTCTGTCGCTCTCTCCACGTTGTGTCTGAGAAGCGACACTAGGGGTCCCACTTCAATCATGCCATGCGCTGAGCCGTGTACGTGAACTGCTGATACAGGAGCGGGCAGGTATTCTTACGTGCAAAGGCGACCAGCTGTATCAGGCTGCACGTACCTTCCCCAATGCCCAATTAAAGTCATCAGAATCCTTCTGGTTACCCTAGTGAGGGGAACAAGGTGATGCTTGCCAACCTGGGAACGGGCCAAGCCTGGCTGGGCCTCTTTTCTCTCTATGTTTCTCGCATTAAGGGAAGGGGGTCTTACCCCGTTTCCTATTCTTTCAGGGGGATAAGACCCTGCGGAGACCACACCTACCCTGCAGGGGAGGCAAAGAGTGGCGAATACATCACATGGCTGCTTAGGTCCTACGTGGGAAAGTTGGCGCGGTGGTAGATCCAGCCTCGTGGAGGGGGGAAGCAACAGCATGGCGACCGAGGCAGCTGGAACTGCCTAAGGGAGACACGGGAGTCCACTCGTGAGGGGACAGTACCGAGGAATTACACACAGGGGGAGTCCAAACAGGAGGCCTTAACCTGTGGAGCACCTATTCCAGTACAGGGTAGATTGAGTACCCGTAGTGGCTTGGGTCGGCGAGTTCCTCCGCTGAACTGCAGACCCAAAAGGGCTAGGGAGGAATCAACCAGGGATCCAAAAGATGGGGTCTCCTGGGAACAAAGGCGCACTATTTTACCTTGGCTGAGGGAAAGGGCGCTAGGCGCAAGCGATTCACCCGGCCAGTTCATCAGCGTGACCTTGACCTTGCACAGCACCTGTGCAAGAAGGCTCACTGGGGGAAATGCATACTTAAGCAGCCCCGCGGGCCAGCTGTGTACTAAAGCGCCTGCCCCGAGGGGACCATCTGTCCGGGCATACCAGAGTGGGCAGTGGGAGGTTTCTTTAGAGGCTAACATGTCTACCTGGGCCTTACCGAACCGTTCCCAGATCAGCTGGACCGACTGGGGGTGGAGCCTCCACTCCCCACTGGGCAAGCGTTGCAGTGACAGCACGTCCGCTATCACATTGAGGTTGCCGGGGATGTGAGTGGCACGCAGCGACCACTGAGGTGCTGTCTGACCTGACTAGGGCATGTTTGTCTCAAATTAATTGGAGAAACTTCCTCAGGGCAAAGAAAACAGCCAACAACTCTAGGCAGTTGATGTGCCAGCGGGTGCGTGCCCGTTGCACATGGTGCCCCAACCCGATTTGGAGGCGCCGGTCTTTACCAGGACGCGTCGGGACACCTGCTGCAAGGGTACTCCTGCCCGTAGAAAGCAGAGGTCTGTCCAGGGTTTGAAGGTTTTGCGGCAGGCGGTGGTGATCTTGGGACTCGAGTCTGAGGCCAGTGCTGAGGTGGTCTCACATGCATCAACCCCAGCGGCGCAGCCACCGCGGAGGATGCCATATGCTCCAGGAGCCTCTGGAAACGTTAAAGGGACCACGGTGCCTGGCTTGAAGGAAGCGAGGCATTTCAGCACCGACTGTGCACGCTCGTTGGAGAGACATGCTGACATTGAGACTGAGTCTAACTACATGCTGAGAAAAGAGATGCTCTGAACCGGGGCGAGCTTGCGCTTTTCCCAGTTGACCTGAAGCCCCAAACGGCTGAGGTGCCTGAGCACCTGGTCACTGTGCACGCATAGTAACTCTTGCGAGGGGGCCACGATGAGCCAATCATTGAGGTAATTGAGTATGCGTATGCTGGCTTCTCGGAGCGGGGCAAGGGCTGCCTCTGCGACTTTCGTGAAGACGCGAGGGGACAGAGACAGGCTGAAGGGGAGGACTTTGTACTGATACGCCAGACCGTCGAACGCGAACCGTAGAAAGGGTCGGTGTTGTGGCAGGATCGAGACGTGAAAGTACGCGTCCTTCAAGTCTACCGCTGCGAACCAATAAGACTAGTATTTTGGACGTACCTGGTGGGGCTTCGCAGCGGGGCGGAACAGGTAATACGTTGTCGGGAGGCAGTGAAGTGTCCCGAGGCTCTGGTGCTGAGAACAGACTCGAAGCACTTACTTACTCCGCGCACCCGGCAGGAGGCGGGTTCGTGACTGAGGAGGAGGTCTGATGTTGGCGTCCTCTGGACTCATCTGAACCGGCCTGTCCGGGGAACAGTCGTGGGGCTGAGGGTGGGGGTACCGCGTTCAGGAAGCCGGGACTGTTGAGATCTGGAAGCAAAGTGCCATGAGAATGGCATTTGCAGGCCAGGTGAACCAGAGACAAAAGGAAATAGCTCTATTATTGAGAATGTAATGAAATTAACAAAAGATTCTCCTCCCGGCCCTCCACCAGGGAACGTAGCGGTCTTACCAGCTCCGGAGCTACCGTCTCGGTCTCTGGGTCGGTCATCTCAGGAGCACCTGGGAGCCTTCCGGGTCCTCGAGGGGGTCCGTGAGACGAGGGGCGTCCAACTTCTGCGGGGAGCTCGACGCTGGAACTGAGAGCTGGGCCCACTCTATTTTGTTAGTGGAGGCGGAGCACCACTTTCTTTCTTTCTTGAAAGCCACAGGAGGACGCCCTGGTGAGCAGACAGGTCAAGATGTGTGAAATAGTCTCTGTCGGTTTCTTCACCACCGGCAGTGTCGTCAAGTGGTGTCGCCGAATGGACGGAGCTGGGAGATGGGAGCCTTTTGAGAAAGCGTGCTTTGACTGCCTCCTGTACTGCGACCAGGTCCTGTCCATGTGTTGCTTTTCTGGACCATGGGGGGTGGCCATCGCCTGTTCGAGTGCAGTTCCTGCGGCACGTCAAGAACAGGACTACCCAAGTGCAGGCAAGCGTGCCGGGGAGGCAGGAGGTTTAGAGGGGATTTACCCGGTGAAAGCGTCCCGTTATTCTCCCCAAATCGTCTTTCATCGCCCGCTGTGCCTGCCCCAATCCCGTAGGAAGGAGGCGAGGCGCAGGGGGGCGGCTGAAGTGGCTTCCTCTCACTACAAGAGAAAGCAGAGATCACAACACTGCCGTGGTTATGTTCTCACACTGAAAACTTAACCCATTGGAGAGAATGCTCATCCCGAGCTCGGATGGAAACAAGCAAGCGTGCCGGGGAGGCGGGGTTTTTCAAGGAGGTTCACCCGGCGAAACGGAGCCCGTCATTGTCCCCAGATCGTCTTCATCACCCGCGGCGCCTGCCTCAATCCCATAGGAAGGAGGTGAGGTGCGGGGGGTGGCTGAAGTGGCTTTCTCTCACTACAAGAAAAAGCCGCGACCGCAATGCTGTCATGGCTATGTTCTCGTACTGAAAACATAGACCATTCATAAAAACGCTGCTTGCGTGTGATCGCAACCCAGGTACGCGAGGCAGTTTTTATGACCGTCAGAGGTGGGGAGAAATCAACCGCATCCAGAAACTACACAGGGTCGATTGTCATTTGTCACCGGGATGCAGAGCTAGAGTTCAGTAGGATGACAGCTGCAGGAAAGAAGCTTCCTCTGAGTGGGGTGAACAGTCTGTGGTTGGGGTGGGAACAGTCTTTGATGATGCTGCGCGCCTTACGCAAGCATCGCTTACCCTGGATGGCCTCGATGGAGGGGAGAGAGGAACCGGTGATGCGTTGGTCAGTTTTTACCACCCTCTGCAGTGCTTTCCGGTCATGGGCAGAGCAGTTGCTGTACCAAACTGTGACACAGTTGGTGAGGATGCTCTCGATGGTGCAGCGGTAGAAGTTCACCAGGATCTGAGGAGACAGGTGGACCTTCTTGAGTCTCCTCAGAAAGAAGAGATGCTGGTGAGCCCTCTTGATCAGGGTAGAGGTGTTGAGGGTCCAAGAGAGATCCTCAGAGATGTGGACACCCAGAAACTTGAAGCTGGTTACACGCTCCACCTCAGTCCCGTTGATAGAAGTGGGTGTGTGTGTGCCAGCTTTAGACTTCCTGAAGTCCACAATGAGCTCTTTGGCCTTCTTGGTGTTGAGAGCCAGGTTGTTGTCAGTGCACCACGATGATAGGTGCTGGACCTCCTCCCTGTAGGCCATCTCATCGTTGTTACTGATGAGACCGCAGTGTCGTTTGCGAACTTGACAATGGTGTTAGAGCCATGTACAGGTGTACAGTCGTAGGTGAAGAGGGAGTAAAGGAAAGGGCTCAGCACACATCCCTGTGGTACACCGGTGTTCAGGGTGATGGTTAAGGAGGTGTGGTTAGCTAACCTAACAGACTGAGGTCTGTTGGTAAGGGAGTCCAGAATCCAGTTACAGAGGGAGGAATTGATGCCCAGTTCACTGAGTTTGGTGATGAGTTTGGAGGGGATGATGGTGTTGAATGCTGAACTAAAGTCAATGAACAGCATTGTCACATAGGTGTTGCTATTGTCAAGGTGGGGCAGAGTGAAGTGCCGTAGAGATGGCATCCTCTGTGCTCCTGTTCTGACGGTAGGTGAATTGGAAGGGGTCCAGTGAGGGTGATAAGCAGGTCTTGAGATGGGCCAGGACCAGTCTCTCAAAGCACTTCATAATGATGGGGGTGAGTGTAACAGGACAAAAGTCATTAAGGCTTGTTGCATTGGAGTGTTTTGGCACCGCCACGATGGAGGTGGTTTTAAAGCACGCGGGGACAGCTGCTTGGTCTAGTGACAGATTAAATATGTGGGTTCAAACCTCAGTCAGCTGCACAGCACAGGCCCGGAGTACGCGTCCGGGGATACCATCAGGACCAGCAGCCTTGCGTGCATTAATCCTGCTCAGTGCCACACACACATCGGTTGAGGAGAGTGTGAGGGGCTGGTGAGCTGCAGAGACCACATACTGGAGTTTGAAACTGCCTTTTATACTACACCACAGGAAGTGGAAGGAACCAACTCCTGGCAGTGGGCAGGGGGACTCTGAACTACAAAATACTTAACAACACAGCAGCATGTGGATAATTTGTTTGGGTTAGATTAATATTGGGTTTTGGTAGTTTTGTTTGTTTAGTAATTTCTTATGGTTAGTTGTTTGGTTTATTTTGGGTCTTGGTAATTGTAGTAAGTGTGTTTGGTGTAGGCTAGCCTTTGTGTATATACACTCACCTAAAGGATTATTAGGAACACCTGTTCAATTTCTCATTAATGCAATTATCTAATCAACCAATCACATGGCAGTTGCTTCAATGCATTTAGGGGTGTGGTCCTGGTCAAGACAATCTCCTGAACTCCAAACTAAATGTCAGAATGGGAAAGAAAGGTGATTTAAGCAATTTTGAGCGTGGCATGGTTGTTGGTGCCAGACGGGCCGGTCTGAGTATTTCACAATCTGCTCAGTTACTGGGATTTTCACTGAACAACCATTTCTAGGGTTTACAAAGAATGGTGTGAAAAGGGAAAAACATCCAGTATCGCGGCAGTCCTGTGGGCTAAAAATGCCTTGTTGATGCTAGAGGTCAGAGGAGAATGGGCCGACTGATTCAAGCTGATAGAAGAGCAACTTTGCCTGAAATAACCACTCGCTACAACCGAGGTATGCAGCAAAGCATTTGTGAAGCCACAACACGCACAACCTTGAGGCGGATGGGCAACAACAGCAGAAGACCCCACCGGTACCACTCATCTCCACTACAAATAGGAAAAAGAGGCTACAATTTGCAAGAGCTCACCAAAATTGGACAGTTGAAGACTGGAAAATTGTTGCCTGGTCTGATGAGTCTCGATTTCTGTTGAGACATTCAGATGGTAGAGTCAGAATTTGGCGTAAACAGAATGAGAACATGGATCCATCATGCCTTGTTACCACTGTGCAGGCTGGTGGTGGTGGTGTAATGGTGTGGGGGATGTTTTCTTGGCACACTTTAGGCCACTTAGTGCCAATTGGGCATCGCTTAAATGCCACGGCCTACCTGAGCATTGTTTCTGACCATGTCCATCCCTTTATGGCCACCATGTGCCCATCCTCTGATGGCTACTTCCAGCAGGATAATGCACCATGTCACAAAGCATCGAATCATTTCAAATTGGTTTCTTGAACATGACAATGAG
The DNA here is from genome assembly GCF_025860055.1 of Xyrauchen texanus. Classification (NCBI taxonomy): domain Eukaryota; kingdom Metazoa; phylum Chordata; class Actinopteri; order Cypriniformes; family Catostomidae; genus Xyrauchen; species Xyrauchen texanus. The sequence goes on along the minus strand of NC_068277.1, from coordinate 33,470 downwards.
TTCACTGTACTAAAATGGCCCCCACAGTCACCAGATCTCAACCCAGTAGAGCATCTTTGGGATGTGGTGGAACGGGAGCTTCGTGCCCTGGATGTGCATCCCACAAATCTCCATCAACTGCAAGATGCTATCCTATCAATATGGGCCAACATTTCTAAAGAATGCTTTCAGCACCTTGTTGAATCAATGCCACGTAGAATTAAGGCAGTTCTGAAGGCGAAAGGGGGTCAAACACAGTATTAGTATGGTGTTCCTAATAATACTTTAGGTGAGTGTATATACCCCTCCTTTTGTGTCATTCGGGATGTCAGGTTTGTTATGTTAAGATGTATATTGTAGTCTTGTTATGTTGACCTCAGTTTTGTTAAAAGACCCACTTTAAGTACTTTTGTTTGAACTTTAATTGACATAGTTGGCTAAATAAAGCCTAAACTTTCTTAACAACAACCATGTGTCCTTGCCTTTACTGCTTGGTCCCTGACAAACATCATTGCTCCCTTGTCCCCCCTTGCCACCCCTCCATCCTTATGCATTCTGGCCTCTGACAGGTTTATACGCAAAATATCAAGGAAGTAAAAAATCCAGTGTGACAAATTGAGCTAATGTGGGGGTTGCCAGTGCAAAGCATTTTATGTCTAGAAAGCAACACTTGTTTCTGTTACAATGATAAACTGAAAGAGAATTAATCTTTAACACCATTTTGCACATGAGTTCCTTCTGAACTGACTGATCACCCCAATTTTATTTAAAGCTGAATTATGTCATTTCTGTTGCAAAGTACTATTTGTTTTCAAAACTCCTTTCTGAACATGCCCCTCCCATCTGCTGTTTATTGAACAAGCATATAGTCCCGCCCCCAGCTCTCCCCATTGGTTGAGTCAGTGCTGTTGTGACGGGTCGCTAAAAAACAAACAGTGGAAAATTCATAGTGCCACGGAGACACAGTCTTTACAAGTTTCAAGAAAAGTAAGCTCAATTATATTTGTCTCTGCATATAAAGATAGGATTGGAGAAATTATTTTTACACAGAACAAGTTACATATCAGCTTTAATGCATGCTGTATTAAAAAAAATTATTCACATGTAATGAGGGACAGACTCTACCAGACGCGGCGTCAGCCGATTTTGCCGGGCTTCAGCCCCGATTGTTTTGAATGTAGCTCCGAATGTATTTTGAAAAGTTGACTGACAAATATGAAACCGGACAATAGCCTATGTAAACCCCCGAAATCATAAATTGCCTTATTTCATTGTGCTTTGGCTTTGCATATACTGCATACAGCCTGTAAAAACAGACATAGGTCTTAAAAATAATCTAGCCTATAGAATAAGTTTCTTTGCTGTCGGTAGCCTATGGGCGACTCCGTTTCTTCCTCTCTGTTGAATATGCAGTAGGTAGGGGAGGAGCTAGCATAGTAATTGACATCAACTAACGTTACTTAGTGGTACTTAGTTAACAGCTGTTAGCAGGAAAGACAAAAATGAAGCAAATGAGGCTTTGGGGATTTTTCCGAAAGAAGTCAGTGGGTAAGAATTCACATTTTTTTGGTCCTTCAAGTCTGAAGATCATCATCTGGCTGGCTTTCACCCACAGTAGTCTAGTTATTACTATAGGCTACGTTAGCACTTGGACCAGCATGCTTATCATCGCATTTGAAGATAAACAACGGCTACACATTTCGAGATAAGTGTGCCCATTTCTAGAAATGTGTAGGCTACATAACCTTGCTATTGTTCCTGCTGTAGGTAGCCAGGAACACTAGTTTTATCCCACTGCACTTGCAACAAGAGTAAAGTCACCTTTAGCCTCATTGTTAACGCACCCGCCTCCAATGCCGGGGACGTCGGTTCGAGTCCCATTCGGAACGGTTACACACTGAACACTTTCCTTGTTTATCAGGTGTTGATTTCTCTAATGATAACCAATAAGCATTAACATAAATTGTATGTGTGACTTGTTTTGTGATATTAGTGTGTAGTAAGTATACACTTTGATTAAATGGTTTTGTAGAGGATAGCAAAGATGAGCTACAGACTGAGGAGCAGCAGCAGCAGCTGTGCCAGAATCAGGCATGGAAACTGGTAACAATTAATCAGTCACTTTACTTTAGAGAAAGTTAAAAGTGAAACATTGTTTATCCCAATGATCCTAATGAAAGGATTTTATAATATAACTGTTTTGTGATGATTTTATGGTAATGTGCATGAACATACAAGAATCATGATAGAACTTAGGGCAATCCCACTGATCTGCTCTTCCCAATACATTTTCTTCAATGGTATTGGTCTACAATTTGACATATGTAGCACTTGATGAATTAGTTGTTTGACGCTGATTTGCAGTAAGTTATGTACTGTATCTGTTCTTTTGCATCACAGATGATTCAGGGAGGAGAGAGGATGAGTTAGTCGAGGATAGTACTAGAGTGGAAGATTTAGGAACTGTAGAAACAGGCCCAGCAAGAGCAAAACTCAAAGAATACCCTCTCACCAGCTTTGGACTACAGAGAAGTGGTTGCTAGTGTGAAAATAAAATGGTCTGGGCTAAGCCCCGGATGTCCTTCAGTGCTGGAAATGCCTCTGGACTCTACATTAAAAAACATATAAAGTGATTTTAAGATGCAATCATGAATGCATTGCTGGTATGTTGTTTACATCACAATACTGCATGGCATTCTGAGTTATAGTAAAGATGGTTCTAAGGGTGCTTCTCATTTCTGAAAATTTGCATCCTCGATTCCTTTCCTGAATTTTTCTCGTTTCATACCTCACCCTCAAAGGAAAGACATTTTTTCTCCACTCTTATGGTTGATGTGAACAATAACTGAAGCTCCTTACAAGTATCTGCATGATTTTATGCACTGCACAGCTGCCACATGATTAGCTGATTTGATAACCACATGAATAAGTAGGTGTACAGGTGTTCCTAATAAAGAGATCATTCAGTGCATGTTAAAGATTTTTTAACCCTTTAAACAGTGTTCTCATTAACATGACGTTTCATAACACAACTTTCTGCAAAACTCTGAAATTTGTGTTCTTAAGTGCATGTAATTTGAGTCTATAATGTGGCTCGTCCTGTTAAACACTTGATAATCGTAGCTGTATTTCACTTCAAGCAGCGGTACTGCTGCATGCTCCCTACACACTGAGCAGGTAATGTCTGTAGCTGTGTTCTGATTCACAGGGTCCCTCCACAGTGTTCACTGCTCCCTACTCACTACATTCACACAGTCACTGTTTGGGATTGACCACCACAATTACTTTACAGGTGTGAGTCTTGAAATATTCTGTTCACACAAGAGCTTTCAGTAGCTGCTTGAATACTTTCTGAATGAAATGATTGACAAGTGATGACCTTAGCAACGCTGCAGCGTCTCACTCCTGTAAAAATTAGCGGTCACCTTTAAATGTCTGGTTAAGCTAAATCTGGGCCTTTCTGTCAGATCACACACCCACTGACAGGATGGAGGGAAAAGAGATCCAGCAATTTGTTCAGTAATTTCTCAAAGTAACACACTTTGTCATTCCACTGAAAGTTTTGGACTCAAACTTGTTGTACTTGAAAAACTGACCTGAACCCCACCTGCTACATGACAGTTTGCAGACCTCTAGTCTTTGTGGTTAAGAACAAACAGAGGATCAGATTTGTAGCGTACAGAGTCTGAACATTCACTTCAGACAGACAGAAGAACAGATTGATGATCTGTCAGCTGAGCTAGTTTCATCTTCATGATGTATTTTGATCTTGTATGCAGCACAGATACACAGAGCAACAGCACTGTATCATATCACAGTCAACTGCAGGTAATCTCATTATCTTGTGTGATGATATTAATGAATACTCACAGAGCTTTTCTGCACTTCATCACAGCTGGTATCAGTCGTCTTCTGCCCTCATCTGATGTGTTGTATTTCTTCAGATCAAACTCATCCATCACCTCCTCTGATATCTGAAGCATGTAGGCGATCGCTGAACATTGAGCAGGAGAGAGTTTCTCCTTTGAGTGTTTGTCTGATTTCACAAACTCCTGAATCTCTCTGGACAGAGTCTGATCGTTCATCTCCAGCAGACACAGGAACAGATTGATGGATCTGTCAGCTGAGGGAGGTTTATAGTTATTACTGACCCGACTGATGGATCTGTCATCTGAGAGAGGTTCATAGTAATAACTGACCCGATTGATGAATCTGTCATCTGAGAGAGGTTCATAGTTATCACTGACCCGATTGATGAATCTGTCATCTGAGATACCATCATCATCACGCTTGATTTTGTCTTTAATGTACTGTGTGATTTCTCTGATGCTCTCCGAACTGTTCTCTGTGTGTGTCAGTAGATCCTGTAAGAGTCTCTGATTGGATTTCAGTGAGATGCCCAGCAGGAATCGCAGGAAAAGATCCAGATGTCCATTTGCACTCTGAAGGGCTTTATTAACTGCTGCTGTTAGTAGATTATACAGACAGTTTCTTCTAATGTATGATTTATATCTATAATCCAGAATCATCTGCAGTGATTCACTGTTCTTCTTCATTAAATGTGAGTAAAACACAAAGAAAGCTGCCAGAAACTCCTGAAAGCTCAGATGAATGAAGCTGTAGACTTTCCTCTGATGAATCACAGATTCCTCCTTAAAGATCTCAGTGCAGATCCCAGAATACACTGAGGCGTCAGTGACGTCTATGCCGCTCTCTTTCAGGTCCTCCTCATAGAACATGACATTGCCCTTCATCAGCTGTTTGAAAGCCAGTTCAGCAAGTTTCACAATCACTTCTCTGTTGGACTGCAGGAGTTTTTTTGGATTTCTCACTTTTCTAGACAGGAGTTTCATCAAAAATTTATTTTTATACTTCTGATCTCTTTCATTATTCACTTCATACTTCTGATTCCTCACATTGATCTGAATGAGCAGGAAGTGGATGTACATTTCAGTCAGAGTTTGAGGGATTTCTGCACTGTCGTCTTGTTTCAGGATGTTTTGAAGCACAGTGGATGAGATCCAACAGAAGACTGGTATGTGGCACATGATGTGGAGGCTTCTTGCTCTTCTAATGTGTGAGATGATTCTGCTGGCTTGATGCTCATCACTGATTCTCTTCCTGAAATATTCCTCCTTCTGAGGGTCATTGAATCCCTGAATCTCTGTCACACGCTTGATGTATTTGGAGGGGATCTGATTGGCTGCTGCTGGTCTGGAGGTGATCCAGATGAGAGCGGAGGGAAGCAGATCTCCTTTGATGAGGTTTGACATCAACAGACCCACTGATGAAGTCTCAGTCACATCAGGAACTTTCTCAATGTCTGAAAACTCCAGTTTAATTCTGCTTTCATCCAGACCATCAAAGATGAACACAAGTTTACACTCATCATAAATCTTTGAGTCCAGATCGTGAAGTTCAGGATGAAAGTCCAGCAGAAGTTTGTGAAGACTGTACGGCTCATCTTTAATCAAGTTTAGCTCTCGAAATGGAAGCACAAACATGAAATCTACATCCCGATTGGTCTTTCCCTCGGCCCAGTCCACAATGAACTTCTGCACAGAGACCGTTTTTCCAATTCCAGCGATGCCTTTAGTAAGAACAGTCTTTATTTGCCCTGTTCTCTTCTCCTCACATCCTGCTTCAGGTTTAAAGATGTCATTGCAGTAGATTGGAGTGTCTTGATGGTGTTGAGTTCTGGGTGTTTTCTCCATGTGTAAAACCTCATGTTCTTCATTCACCCCTTCACTCTCTCCCTCTATGATGTAGAGCTGTGTGTAAATCCTGTTCAGGAGCGTTTGATTCTCGTGTAGTTTGATTCCCTCAAATAAGCTCTCATACTTGTTCTTCATGCTGGTTTTGTGTTTGTCTTTGACTGTCTGAAGAACATCATCTACTGGTGGATGAGAATCCTGCTGCAGGTCTCCAGTCACATCATCTCTGTTCACACGGCAGAAAACAAGGAGAAAAGAAACTGATGAAAGAAGAACATCAAATATCTTCATACACAAAGAAGAAGATTTCTCATTTAAATCCACAGAAGTGTAATTGACTCATTTCAGACACAACATGTCTGTAGCTGTTGTCATGGTCATCTCACAGAAAGAAAAACAGCAGGTCTGAAATGTGCACAAATATTTGCCAAATTTGCTCCATTTCTGTAAGGAATAATTGATGACGGACCGTTTATTTACTCACACTTGTGTCACTCCAAACTTGTATGACTTTCTTTCTTCTGCAGAACACAAGATATTTGGAAGAATATTTTGGCTGTTTTTGTCCGTACAATGCCAGTGAATGGGGTCCAACACTTTCAAGCTCCAAAAACAACATAAAAGCAGCATAAAGGTAATCCATTAGACTCTAGTGGTTTAATCCATGTCTTCTGAAGCGATAAGATCAGTTTGGGTGAGACACTATATTTAAGGTCTTATTCATTAAAATCTTCAGCTTATCTTTACTATGTGCATTCATGAGTGAAGCTTGTTCACACGTCCTCATGCTTGACACTGTATGTGATCATGTGATCTCACTGCTTTCTGTCGGTTAGCATCCAGGAAAAGCACACATATGCACCATACTGAACAATAAACCAATTAACATCTAAATCTAATTGTGAGTGTATAAACAGCATTGTACAGCACATTGTTTACACTTGTTGTTGTTTTTAAATGTGCTCTAGAAATAGATTGAACTTGACCTTCTGGTTGTATTAAAACCATGTTAGTTCTTGCATGAACATGAAATTACGATCGCATCAAGCGTGAGGATGTGTGAACAAGCTTCTCTCGTGAACACACATAGGACAGCTAAACTTTTACTGCTGAGCTCACCGGTGCGTTCTTTCTTTTTAAGAATGTTCCAAACAGTTGATTTGGCCACACCTAATGTTTTTGCTATCTCTCTGATGGGTTTGTTTTGATTTTTCAGCCTAATGATGGCTTGCTTCACTGATAGTGACAGCTCTTTGGATCTCATATTGAGAGTTGACAGCAACAGATTCCAAATGCAAATAGCACACTTGAAATGAACTCTTTACCTGCTGCTTGTAAATGGGATAATGAGGGAATAACACACACCTGGCCATGGAACAGCTGAGCAGCCAATTGTCCCATTACTTTTGGTCCCTTAAAAAGTGGGAGGCACATATACAAACTGTTGTAATTCCTACACCGTTCACCTGATTTGGATGTAAAACCCTCAAATTAAAGCTGAAAGTCTGCAGTTAAAGCACATCTTGTTCATTTCATTTCAAATCCATTGTGGTGGTGTATAAAGCCAAAAAGATTAGAATTGTGTCGATGTCCCAATATTTATGGACCTGACTGTATCTATTTTCAAAGAGGAAATAATAAACTACTTGATTTAGTTCTGGGTTCACTTCATGTAGTTTGTTATATATACACACATTCATTCCATTTACCATTTGCTTTGAATGTACATATTAAATATGGGTTTAACATCAAATGCTGGTATATTACATACTGTCATGTCCAACTGAAGTGCTTCCTTAGCTGCTTTATCTGCCTGTTCATTATGTTGTTCATATGGCCTAGTATACAACAAAAGACAATATTAAAATCTTGTGTTTCTAAGGAGTCGACTTTTACTATTATGCTAATAATTGTAGGGTGTTCAGAGCTTCGAGTGTTTGCAGGCAGGATTTAGAGTCTGTACAGTTTAGAAAGTGACATTGCTGTTCTTTTTCTATTTGTTCTAAAGCTAGTAATAATGCACAAGCATCTGCTGTGAAAATGGATCTTTGTCCAGGAATAGACTTGCCAAACATTTTGGACCAATCACTACTGCTGCAGATACATGATTGTCTGACTTTGATCAGTCTGTGTACACTGGTACATGAGATGGTAAACTACATCTTATGTCAAGGAATTTCTCCTGGTAGACGTTTGGATGATTTATCTTTTTAATATACTGAGTCAGGTTCATCATGACAGTTGGTTTTTAATATTCCAAGGCGGTATAGGGCACAGCTGTGTCGATGTTAGGATATCTAGATTAATGTCTATGTTTGCCAAGTGTGGTTTTATGCAAATTCCAAAAGGACTGATGTACCTGGGTCTGGCTTCATACAGGTGTTAGGATATGCTGGGTTACATTCATTAGCTTATAGTTTAACTGCATAGTTAAGGGATAATTTCATTCTTCTGTTATTTAGTGATGGTTCTCTTGCTTCCGTATTCAAGCATTGGACTGAGAGGTCCTAAATGCTCCTAGTGCAAGTCTCAATCCTGTATGATGTACTGTGTCCAACATTTTAATATATGACTTCCTGGCAGATCCATAAACTGCGCTCCCATAGTCTATTTTTGATCGAACAAGTGTCCTATATAGTCTCAAGAGTACTTCACAATCTGACCCCATTTGATCCTTGCCAACACTTTTATAATATCCATTGCTTTGAAGCATCTATTCCGCAGCATTTTGATATGAGGGATGAAAGAGAGTATATTACTGAAAGTAAGTCCTAAGAATTTTGCCTCCTTTATGACTTTTATAGGTTCCCTTTCCAAAAATAGTTCTGGCTCGAGGTGCATAGATCGCAAAATACAAAAATGCATACACACAGTTTTTGATTTCAAAAATGTAAAACCATTTTGTATGGACCAGTCATACATTTTATTTATGCATATTTGTAGTTGTCTCTCAATTACGTTCATATTTTTGCCTTTATAACAAATGCACACATCATCTACATACAGGCTCCGGAATATATTTGGCCCCATAACACTTACAATCCAGTTAATTTTAATGCTAAAAAGAGTTACTGAAAGTATATTTCCTTGGGGCACTCCTGATTCTTGTACATGCAACTCCATTAGATGAAAATTGGAAATAAAAATGGGTAGACATCCCCGGAAACTCATATTGGACAAATCTTTTAGAATGCCATACCTCCACGTACTCTCTTAAACTTTTTCTAAATAAAAAAATACTACATGCTAGTGTTGTCAAAAATGCCGGTACCAAGTCGGTACTCAAACAAAAAATTATTTACGTTACCAGAATTTCTGAAGGTACCGTGGTACAGAGTACCGGGTCTACCCGGTACCCAAGCAGAGTCGGGAACTTTCGAACGCTCACAACAAGAAAAAGATGGCGACAAGCAAAGCTGCTGTGGAGTCTCAACTGAATCATGTCGAAATGAAAAGTGGAAAAAGCCAGGTTTGGAAATTCTTTGGATTTGAGGCTGATGAAAAGGGAAACCTCATAGATCAGCAAAAACCGGTTTGTAAACGCTGCTTTCACAATTTTCTGACGAAAGGAGGAAACACATCAAACTTAATAAAGACAGACACACGGATTTATTCAAGCAAATAAAGCAGGTGAGTTTAAAAGCATATTATCATTTGCATTAGGGCTGAAACGTTTAGTCGACATTATCGACATTGTCGAAAATACAAAATAGATGAGAAAAATTTTCTTGTCGAATAGTAGTTTGATCTCATTTAACCTAACAGGAAATCACAGTAACGATGACGCGTGAGAGCAGCAGTTGTTCACGCCTGATGCAGGAAGAATTACACAGATCAGTCCAGATGCACTCGAAACTTTCACAGTTTATTTTATGTAGATCCCAAAGTATTAGGGAATGATTAAAAAAAAAAAGTACATGTACCGTTGTGGAATAAGCGGAGGAGGAGCTCTTTAAAGAAACATCCCGGCGTTCATAAATGCAGTTATATTTAATGCGTTATTGCTTTATTAAAGTTAAATAATACAGAAGCAGCTCATGTTAATAACTATAAACTCAGAAACGGGCATTTCTCTGTGTGTTCGGTGCCTCTTCTATGAGTCATGTGCATGTCCCGATCTAAGGGGGAGAGATTGAAACTGCACCGGCTGAGAGAGACTCTGCCTCGGGGACACTCCTCCCTCACGTCTGGGATGCTCAATGCAGCTCGATTAGAACTTATTTAATCATAATATCTAATATATATATATATATATATATATATATATATATATATATATATATATATATAAATAATGTCCATATGCATTTCTTATCATGAAGAAAAATGGCAAAATGCAGCTTTATTAATAAGCGAGCACTGTTAATTGATTGATTTGGTTAATGAGTATGCTCCCAATTATTGTGGATTCCTCTCAGGTGTGTTTGTCATGTGTCCATGCCATGTGATGTTCTATTTAAGCTGCACCTGTACCAATAAACAATTTACTGTGTGTTCTCACTGCAACCTGTGTAAAGCATGTTTATTCTTTGTCTTTAGCCGATATCTAGTCAAGCTCTGTTTAACAGGTTATAGGCCCAGATGCGTTGATGTTTGTGCAGATACGGCGTAAGTAGAGTGCCAGCACCATGAGCGAAAGGACAAGTTCACGTTGGTCTCGTCTTGTGTTTGACGGAGACGAAAGGAACTATGAACTGTGGGAGACAAAGTTTTTGGGCCATTTACGGTTGCAGAAATTGAAGGATATAATTTTGAATGGGCCTGCCGTGAGTGTGGATGCAGACGCACTAGCTGAGGATGCAGCAAAGAATGCTGAAGCATATGCTGAACTGATCCAATTCCTCGATGACAAAAGTTTGTCCCTGGTCATGCGAGAGGCTGCGGATGACGGGCATGGAGCACTCAAGATCTTGCGGGACTATTATGCTGGAAAGGGTAAGCCCTGCATTGTGAGTCTCTACACAGAATTGACTTCCCTGCAAAAGCTGAGTGGTGAGAGTGTGACTGACTATGTCATACGTGCCGAGACCTCAATCACAGCGCTGAGGAATGCTGGAGAAGTATTGAGTGATGGACTATTGGTTGCAATGGTTTTGAAGGGGCTGCCAGAATCATTCAAGCCTTTTTCCATTTTTGTCACTCAAAGGGATGAGACTCTCTCTTTTGCAGATTTTAAGACAAAGCTGCAGAGTTACGAGAGCACCGAAGGTATGCGCACAGCTGTGGCCGAAGACAATGTCATGGGGGCTCGGGCGCATTTAAGGAAGGCCAGTGCCCCGGCAGGTGTAAGGGTGCGGAGCACTGAGAGCGGGGACATTGAGTGTTTCCGTTGTGGCCAGAGAGAACACAAGGCAAGACAGTGTCAGCGTGATCAACAGTGGTACAGCCAGGGTAAGCGTATCACATGGCGAGGAGGATGGAAACAGCAACGGCAAGACAACGCACATCGGGTGTACGAGGAGACAGACGACGCACATGGGGTGTACGAGGAGACAGACAACACTTTTGCCTTCAAGTTGGTGACCAGTGATCGTCAGCCAGGGAGTGGTGTCACCAGAAAGGGGTTGATGGTGGACACCGGTGCGACATCGCATATCATCACTGACCTGGCCAGGTTTAAGAGTTTCGACGACCGATTCCAGGCCGAGACGCATTGCGTGGAGCTGGCTGATGGCACAAGGTGCAAGGGGGTCGCGGAGCGCAGAGGAGAAGCAGAGGTGTGTCTGGTTGATAGCAGGGGGCGGCACCTCAGTGCCACACTGAAGCAGGCACTGTACATTCCCTCCTATCCCCAAGACATCTTCTCCGTGAGAGCTGCAACTTCCAGCGGGGCAACAGTGATCTTTAAGGAGGGTGAAGACATCCTGCAGTATAAAGATGGTACATGTTTTCTTATTCATGAACATAACAGGCTGTTCTATTTGCCTACTGTGCCAGTGAACAATGACTGTGTTGATCAATGTATGAGTTGCCATGATATTCAGAAGTGGCATGAGATTTTGGGACACTGCAATTTTAATGATGTTCAGAAGTTATAGAATGTTGTGGATGGTATGTCAATCAAGGGTAAAGTACCCAAGTCTATGCAATGTGATGTGTGTGTACAAGGTAAATTCACTCAGAGTAGGAACAGAAAGCCTGATGTGAGAGCCAAGTCAGCTTTAGAGTTGGTACATACTGACTTGGCAGGCCCCATTGACCCAAAGTCCAGAGAAGGGTATAGGTACGCACTTTCCTTTACTGATGACCACTCAAGTGCAGTGTTTGTTTACTTTCTGAAGCACAAAAGTGACAGTGGACGCCCCATATGGGAATGTTACATGTATCAGGTCTGATAATGGTGCTGCGTTTACTGGACAGGGTTATCAAGTACTACTTCGCAAGAACAGAATCAGACATGAGACATCAGCACCATACTCACCACACGAGAATGGCACTGCTGAGCGCAACTGGAGAACCCTTTTTGATATGGCTAGATGTATGCTCTTAGAAAGTCAGTTACCCCACGAGCTATGGCCATATTCAGTCCAGACAGCAGCGGTGGAATAGATGTTTCAACAACCGCACCAAACAGACACCTTACTTTATGCTAACAGGAAGGAAACCCAATATGTCCAGGATGCAGAAGTTTGGTACTGTGTGTTATACTTATAGACAGGACAGGAAGAAGCTAGACTCAAGGTCTGACAAAGGCATTTTTGTTGGGTATGATAAGAACAGCCCAGCCTATATGGTCTACTATCCTGACAGTAGAAAGGTGATGAAACACAGACTGGTGAGGTTTATGTCCAATATTGAGGGACAGGAGACTGATGACGTGTCTGATGACTATGACTTTGGTGTGCGGTATAGAACAACCAGACCTGACCCTGACAAACCCAAACAGTGTGACATTCCAGAGATTAGGCTAGGCCCAAGCCAGATAAGTCTACAGTCAGCTGAGGTCAAGCCAGAATTGTATTCTCCAGATACCCTGAGTAGAGAGAGGAGATATCCTGGTAGAGAGAGAAGGAGGCCAGATTTCTATGGGGTGGAGAGTGATCAGGTGCAGATCAGCATTGATTATTGCTATAAGATGGTTTCCAATATACCTCAGACTTTCAGAGAAGGTGTGACTTCATCCAACTCAAGAGAGTGGGTAGATGCAATGGATAAGGAGATGAAATCACTGAGGGATAACACCACATTTACTTTGACCACCCTACCTGAGGGCAAGAAAGCAGTGGGGGGTAGATGGCTGTATGCTATCAAAACCAATGCTGATGGATCTGACAAGTATAAGGCCTGCTATGTCCCCAGGGGGTATAGTCAGGAGATGGGTGTAGATTATGGAGAAACCTTTTCTCCTACTGCCAACCTTACCAGTGTGAGAGTGTTAATGCAGAAAGCTGCTCAGGAGAATTGATCCTCTATCAGATGGATGTTAAAACTGCCTACCTACATGCACCGATTGATTATGAAATTTACATGGAACAGCCAGAGGGGTATGATGTAAAATCTCAGACAAATGAGAAAATGGTGTGTAAACTGGAGAAATCATTGTATGGGCTAAAGCAATCAGGTCGAAACTGGAACAAAATGTTACATGACTATCTGTGTGAAAACATCTTTGTACAAAACCCATCTGATCATTGTGTTTACAAGAGAGAAACAGAACATGAGAAAGTGATAATATTGATATGGGTTGATGACTTGGTCATTGCTGCCAGTGATGAGAGAGCTTTAAAAACTGTCAAAGAGATACTTATTGGGAAATTCCAGATGAAAGATTTGGGAAGACTGAAGAATTTTCTAGGTATCACTTTTGATCAGTATGATGGGGGTGTGACTATGTCACAGCAGAGTTATGTTGGCAAACTGCTGGAAAGGTTTGACATGCAAGATTGTAAACCCAGGTCGACACCTTGTGAACCAAAGTTGAATTACACCGATGGTGATGAAAAGCTGAGTGACCCCAGGAAATACAGAGAGGCAGTGGGTAGCCTAATCTACCTAACCTCATGCACTAGACCCGATCTGAGTTATGTTGTTAGCAAATTGTCTCAATATTTCAGTGAGCCAACAGAAGAGCAGTGGATAACTGTAAAGCATGTACTGAAATATCTGAAAGGTACAAATGACAAGATGCTCTGTTACAGGAAATGTGATGAAGGGTTAAGGTTGGTGACTTACAGTGATGCAGATTGGGCAGGTGATGCAAATGACCGATGTAGTACTTCTGGTTATTGTGTTAGCCTATGTAAGAATGGTCCTCTGATTTCTTGGAAGACCAAAAAGCAGCCAACTGTAGCATTATCAACATGTGAGGCTGAGTACATGGCATTGGCTGCCACTATACAAGAGTGTTTGTACTTGACACAATTGCTTGAACATCTTGATGATTATTAGTATGGTGTACCTATGATTTATGAAGACAATCAAGGTACAATTGCATTGGCAAAGAATCCTGTTAGCAGACAGAGATGTAAGCATATTGATATTAAATACCATTTTGTGAGATCAACTGTAAACAATGGTGAAGTGTTTTTGGAGTATTGCCCAACAGATCAGATGGTTGCTGACCTAATGACTAAACCAGCTACAAAAGTGAAGCTACTTACCTTTTCCACGTTCCTGTTTGGGTTATAGCCAAGCCAAGATGTAATTCAGTTGGTTTCCATGATGTTTCTTTGTTTTTGTTTTTGTTTGTGATTGAATGTGAATGATTGTGAATAACGTGTGAGCAAGTGGGGGTGTTAATTGATTGATTTGGTTAATGAATATGCTCCCAATTATTGTGGATTCCTCTCAGGTGTGTTTGTCATGTGTCCATGCCATGTGATGTTCTATTTAAGCTGCACCTGTACCAATAAACGATTGACTGTGTGTTCTCACTGCAACCTGTGTAAAGCATGTTTATTCTTTGTCTTTAGCCGATATCTAGTCAAGCTCTGTTTAACAAGCACTTTGCACATTAGTTTGGAAATAGTTTTTTATTAATTCTATTGTGTGCTTGTTTATTTATGTTTTGTTTTTTAGTACTTGGTAAAAACTTAAATTAAAAGTTTCAAAAGTTAAAGTGTTAAAAAATACTTTAAGCATACATTGTTCAGTTTTGTTTTAATTAAAAAAAGTATATATTTAAATAAAAGTGTTGCTCAATGGCATATTTTTGTTCTTAGTTCTGCTGCTAATGTTTTGTAGACTTTGTTAATAAAAGAGTGTTGTTTAGTAACCTGTTTTTGTGTTTTGCTTTGGTACTGAAAATGATATAGAGTACCGTGAAATTTCACTGGTATTGGTACAGACTACTGAAATTTTGGTACTGTGACAACACTACTACATGCTCTTTTTTTTTTTTAATAAAACCCATCTCATTCTAAAGACTCTAATCTTATAAGTTGATCAAGAGTACTATTCCCTAAATCCACATTGATATTTACTGATCTTTTGGTCTTTTTCCAAAATCCACACCAGCCGATCATTGATCATTCGTTCCATGGTTTTGCATAGACAGCTGGTTAAAACTATTGGGTTTAAAACTATCGGTTAAAACTATCGGTATTCCTTAAACCTGGGAAGACCGTTTTCTATTGATGAATTTCTCTTGAATGTCTCTGCCAGTTTATTAGCAATATCCTGTTTCGATGTTAATAAAGTATCCTGATTTTTTAGATGTTGTATATGTAGTCCTCCTTCCTCATTTTTCATCTTTCGTATCATATCCCAAACTTTCTTTGTTGGTGACATTAAATGTATTTTTTCCAACTCTTTGTTTCATTAATAATTCTTCTTCTTGTGCTCTATCAATCATCAATCTGATGAGGATTTCTGAAGGTTCTTTCTGCCTTCTTCCAATCAGCAATAGCCTTTTTACAGTCTTCGTTGAACTGGTGTGGTGGTGGTGTAGTGGTCTAAACCACATAACTGGTAAACAGAAGGTCGCTGGTTCGATCCCCACAGACACCACCATTGTGTCCTTGAGTAAGACACTTAACTCCAGGTTGCTCCGGGGGATTGTCCCTGTAATAAGTGCACTGTAAGTCGCTTTGGATAAAAGCGTCTGCCAAATGCATAAATGTAACTCATAAATGTAACCATAGGTTTCTCCGACAGCGTGCCTTTGATGTTTTTGGCACAGTTTGTTCTGCTATTTCAATCAGTATATAGGTGAATTTCTTTATCGGCTCTTGATATTCTTGCCAGTCTATGTTGAACTTTATGAAGAGTTAGACGTACGGCTACCACTTGCCGGTTTGTATTTACTGGAATGTGGCTGTGGATTATGTCATGTCTTATTAATATAGCTGATCCACCAGATGGACATTGTATATTTTTGCCAAAAGTGTTATAATATAGATATTATACTTTTGCAATGCCAGTTGTCCATCTATTGTTAGATGGATTCCTGGAGGCAGAAGGAAATGGGATTCAAAATAGCTGGTAATTGCTGCAGTTCTGAAAAGTTTACCTTAAATCCTCAACAGTTCCACTGAATTATATGATTCCTCATGTTCAAGTAGGTAAGACGGGTATCTGCCCTTTACCTTTGAATTTGAGACAAGCTTCGACTTCGGGAATTTGTAGTCTCTGTCATTTCAAAATCGTTATTCTTGAAACATTCAGTTTTTTGTGTTTTTATTTCTTAATCGTTTTGCGTTTTGGTATTTTGTTGTGTCTTTTTCCCTCTCGAGGACGGGTTGTGCTAATTTGATGATCTTTCGTCTTCCTTGGCTTGGGTTTGATTTGTCATTATTTGAGTTTGTGTTCCTCGATTCTTCTTTTTGATTGGGTCGAAAGTTCTGTTGCTGACATTTTGTGGTTTCTCACGGTTCACCCAGGTCAAATCAGTCTGGCAATCAGAGGTGCTCATGGCTGGTTTCACCACAGAAGCACATGTTTTCCTTAGGTTAATGGATGGGGACTCCTCAACCTTTTTCCATGCTTCAACATAGCTGATCCTTTCAACACATTTTATTCTCTGAATTTATTTTTCCTTTATCCAAATCGACATTCTTTGGTTGAGTGATTCGCTGAACAATTGCTACATTTTGGTGATTTTGAACACCCTGGTTCATGTCCTTCTCCACAGTTGCAGCAGATTGCTTTACTTTTGCAGAAAGCAGAACCGTGAATCTCAATGGGTTGGAATAAAGATATTGACTGGTACACTCACAGATTCAATTCAGATCCTCTCCAGAGGTTGGGATTTATTAAATGTAATAATGTCTTAATTATCTGTTCGTCTTTTTTGATTGTGATCCTCTTGACATTTGTTACACCCTGTTGAGTTCATTCTGATGCTATTTCAGCCTCATCCATATTGTGTAACTCTATGGTGCGTATAACTCCTTTACTGTTCAATGATGGGTGATAAAATGCCTTTATCGGTACATTTGCCAGCATATTTGTGCACATGATGTTTTCAGCATGGCTTTTCTTGGAGCATTCTACTAGGATTTGTCCGGATCTTATCTTTTTAATATCTTTAACTGTCCTTGCTCTGCCTGAAATGGCTTTTGTATTGCAAAAGGAGACAATTTTGTAAGTGGCATGTCGGTTATTTTTGATTCTAGCAGTATAAACCCAATTTTCACTCTTTTGTGAGTAAATACACCCATTATCTGATTCGTCATCCAATATTTGTTCTATCATCCATTTTTTTTTTTTTGGTTAGCCATGTTTGCATTTTTTTATTTTCATCACTCCTGCTCCCCACCCACCTCAGAGCCCAACAGGGGGGTGCACAGAGCCGCGGTTATCCTCCAGTTATGCACCAAGGATACAGGGGTGATATATTTGAGCAAAAGGAACAAGAAATTCATTTTACTCAATTGATCCTAAGCCAACGCCCTTTCGGGTACATCTTGACTAGCAGAATGATTGGACCAGGTCCTTCCAACGGGGGTCTATGTGAATTCAAAGCAAAAGTATTGTGTTGGAGCCGAGTCAGCCGCAGTGTACAAATTCCTCAAATACCAGGTTCTCATCCTCCCCAGACATGGGTTGCAACTTACAGCAAATAATCGCCCCATTTGTCGCCTCTTATGATTAGAAAAAATATTTTCAAAGTGATACCATTTCCACGCCATTTAACCAATTCTTCTGAAACTTGGTGTACATGCCTCATTCCTCATGGGGAACAAAAAAGCCTCAAGAACCCATAACTTCCGCCATGATGGATTTTCCCGTACGTTGAAAATTTGCGGAAACCTAAAAATCTCTTCTTCTCCTGAACCATTTCTCATTGGGAACAAAAAAAGCCTCAAGGATCCATAAGGTCTGGTATGATGGATTTTCCTGTACACTGAAAATGTTTTGTTTAGGATTCAGACAGAAATACATGTTTTTTGGATTCATCCATTGAGAGGGTTTAACCCCAACCCTCTACTGATCAATTTTAAATGATTTGCCATTTTGAGGAGGAATCCGCATTGCTGCTTGCAGCTATATTTATTATTATTATTATTCTCCTTGAGCCCCAATAGCTCAAAGTCACTGGTCAAAAATTTTCTAAATTGGCACATTGATACTCCATGCTAACGGGTACCCCAAACCAAGAATGGCCCACATTCGCCCATAGGTGGCACTATAGGCCACGCTCAAAAAACATATTTTCAAAGTGATACCATTTCCATGCCATTTGTCCAAATCTTCTGAAACTTGGTGTACATGCCTCATTTCTCATGGGGAAAAAAAAGCCTCAAGAACCCATAACTTCCGCCATGATGGATTTTCCTGTACGTTGAAAATTTGCGAAAACCTACAAAACTCTTCTTTTCCTGAACCGTAGCTCCAATTGACTTGAAATTTGGAACACGTGTAGAATTTAAGTCTTTGAAAACGTTAATTAGGAAAAATGAATACGATATAAAATGGCTGAAAGGGGCGTGTTTATGTAAATGTCAAAATTTTAACAACATATACATGTCAATAAATCAAATGTAATTTTGACTGATGGTTTTTCAAACTTAACATGCTTCAAGATGACATCCTGATGAAGTACTGCGCAAAGAATGACCAACATTCGCCCCTAGGGGGCGCTACAGGCCACGTCGAAATTCCCATTTTCTGGTCAAAAATGTTCAAATTTGGTACAATGATACGGCCAACAGGAACCCACAAACCAAGAATGGCCAACATTCGCCACTAGGGGGCGCTCAGGCCACGCCAAAATTCCCATTTTCTGGTCAAAAATTTTCTGATTGGTACATTGATACTACAGGCCAACAGGAATCCACAAACCAAGAATAAACGACATTCGCCCCTAGGGGGCGCTACAGGCCAAGCTGAATTTCCTGTTTTCTGGTCTAAAAATGTCTAATTTGGTACATTGATACAACAGGAACCCACAAACCAAGAATGGCCAACATTCGCCCCTAGGGGGCGCTACAGGCCACGCCGAAATTCCAATTTTCTGGTCCAAAATTTTCTAATTTGGTACAATGATACTACAGGCCAACAGGAACCCACAAACCAAGAATAGCCAACATTCGCCCCTAGGGGGCGCTACAGGCCATTCCCAAATGTCCCATTTTCTGGTGAACTATTTTCTAATTTTTTACATTGATACTACAGGCCAACAGGAACCCACAAACCAAGAATGGCACACATTCGCCCATAGGTGGCGCAACAGGCCACGCCCCCAAAAAATATTTTCAAAGTGATACCATTTCCACACCATTTAACCAATTCTTCTGAAACTTGGTGTACATGCCTCATTTCTCATTGGGAACAAAAAAGCCTCAAGGATCCAAAAGGTCCGGTATGATGGATTTTCCTGTACACTGAAAATGTTTCTTTTAGGATTCAGACAGAAATAAGTGTTTTTTGGATTCATCCATTGAGAG
>NC_068277.1:0-13448 GCF_025860055.1 Xyrauchen texanus | reverse complement strand
CACCGGGGGACGGAGCGGTCTTACCACCTCCGGAGCTAACGTCTTCGGCTCTGGGTCGGCTGTCTCAGGAACGCTTGGAAGCCTTCCGGGTCCTAGAGGGGGTTCGTGAGACAGGGGGCGTGCGCCGCCTGCGGGGTGCTCGACGCTGGGGCTGAGAGCTGGGCCCGGGTTGAGGCGGAGCAGGAGCTGGTTTCTTCGCCGCAGTGGGACGCCCTCAGCGAGCAGATGGGGCAGGGCCCGTAGCGGCAGGTGTGCGGCGGGGCATGATGTGAGAGATGGCCTCCATCTGCTTCTTCACCGCGGAGAACTGTTGGGCGAAGTCCTCGACGGTGTCGCCGAAAAGGCCAATCTGGGAGACAGGTGCGTCCAGGAAGCGGTTCTCGTCGGCCTCACGCATCTCGACTAGATTGAGCCAGAGATAGCGTTCCTGGACCACTAGGGTGGCCATCGCCTGTCCGAGTGCCTGCGCTGTGGCCTTCGTCGCTCTCAGGGCGAGGTCGGTCGCTGAGCGCAGTTCCTGCAGCACATCAGGATCAGGTCCACCCCCGTGCATGTTTCTGAGCGCTTTCCAGCCGCACTGTAGGCCTTCGCGTTGAGTGAGGATGTTGTCCTACAGGGCTTGGATGGGAGTACGGGGCGACCACGCCAGGAGGTAGGGCTACCGGGGCATAGATGGTGTGCAACTGCCCTATCGACCTGGGGAATCGCCCCGTATCCGTGGCGCTCTCTGCCGTCGAGGGTGGTGAGAGTGGAGTGGGTGGCACCTAGACGAGCAGAGAGCGGGGCTCTCCATGTAGACATCAGCTCGTCATGCACCTCCGGGAAAAACGGGACCGGGGGGATGCGAGGCCGCGAGCGGCTGCCCCAGGAACCAATCATCCAACCGTGAAGGCTGTGGGGAGGATGGAGGGTTCCAATCCAACCCCACGCTCACGGCGGCCCGGGAAAGCATGTCAGACATCTGAGCGTCGGCCTCAGCCTGGGCATGCTGGCCCGAAGGTGGCAGTCCAGGGGAGTCCTCGGCACCAGACATCACACTCTCCGATGCAGCGGCGAGCTCATCTGCTTCGGGCTCGGGAGGATAGACAGCCAGGCCGTGAGGCGAGCCGCTATTGCCGCGAGCATGGACGGGGACCAGCAAGCGTGTCGGGGAACGGGAGGTTCGCGGAGGGCTACCCGGCGAAACTGCACCCGCTGCTGCCCCCAATCGCCCCCAGCACCAACCACATCATCCTCAATCCCGTGGGAAGAAGGAGCAATGCGGGGTGCAGCTGGGGTGGCTTGCTTTCTGTTGAAAGCAAGCCACGACCGCAACGTGGTCATGGTCATGTTCTCGCAGTGAGAACATGAACCATCCACAAACGCTGCCTCGGTGTGATCGCGGTCCAAACACACGAGACAGCGCCTGTGGCCGTCTGAAGCGGAGAGCATTCTACCGCATCCAGGAACGACACAGGGGCTGAAGGGCATCTTGAAAAAGACGCGTCCTTAAAAGGACGTTCAACGCCGCTGTGTTTGCTCTTTTAGAGAAATTTGCTCTTTTAAAGGAAATCACTCTTTTAATACACATAATGTGTGTGTGTCTGCGCTGTCGAAGCGTTCAGGGGCAACAATGCACGCTGTGCAAAGTAGGAGAAAGCCGCTGTTGTGCGCCGTCAAATCCAACAGCAAGCAGATCGTCAGAGAGACCGGAACGTTCAGGGTGTGTATTCTCCCAGCAGACTGCAAACAGACCATCGGCTCCGAAGAAATTTTCTGACTAAACTTCCGTATTTGCCCTGCTTAAATACCCGTATGTCCGAGGCGGGTATGCAAATACTGACTGCCAACTCTCATTGGCCCTTTTCAATAGGTCAGAGGTGAATATCGGCGCTCAAGAGAGACCCCTAGTGTAAGCTTCTCCGACACAACGTGGAGAGAAGCGACAGAAGGGAACTAACATGGTTTTAATACAACCAGAAGGTCAAGGTCAATTTATTTCTAGAGCACATTTAAAAATGACAACAAGCTAATATCCAAATCAGTTTAATGAAGACATATCATCAGATAAACTTGATGTGATAAAATACATCTATAAATTGTGATTTACAGAGAAAAACAGACTAAAAGTGACTGAATGTGATGTCATCATTTGTGTGTGTTTGTGTTTTTATAGTGTGGATCATGGAGGAGAGTTCAGGATTACAGCAGGACTACGCAAATGTAGGTCCACACACACACACACACACACTCGCACACAATCTCACTTACACACAACACTCACACAACTCTCACATGCACTAACACACACACACACACACAATCTCACTCACTCACACACACTCTCTCACAGACAGACACACTCTCACACAAACTCACAACACACGCGCACACACAATCACACACACACACACACACACACACAGATTTAGTGATTGTTGTGTTATAAGTGTTTTTTCTCTTCTTGTGTTCAGATGTCTGTGATCTCACACTGGATTCAAACACACACTCACACACACACACACACACACACACACACACACACACACACACACAGGTTTAGTGATTGTTGTGTTCTTAGTGTTTTTTTCTCTTCTTGTGTTCAGATGTCTGTGATCTCACACTGGATTCACACACACACACACACACACACACACACACACACACACACACACACACACACACACACACACACACACACACACACACACACACTGGTTTAGTGATTGTTGTGTTATAAGTGTTTTTTCTCTTCTTGTGTTCAGATGTCTGTGATCTCACACTGGATTCAAACACAGCACACCCTGAACTCATTCTGTCTGAGGGGAACAGGAAGGTGACACGTGTGAGAGAGCGTCAGTCATATCCTGATCATCCAGAGAGATTTGATACGCATCATGAGGTTTTGTGTAGAGAGAGTCTGACTGGACGCTGTTACTGGGAGACTCAATGGAGTGGACGTGTTGAAATAGCAGTGTCATATAAAGAAATCAGCAGGAAAGGAATGAGTCTTGACTGTTGGTTTGGATTCAGTGTAAACTCCTGGTGTCTGTGGTGCTTAAATGACAGCTTTGTTGCCTGTCACAATGATAACAGAACTTTCATACCTTCCCCTTCACATGGCTGTAAGAGAGTAGGGGTGTATTTGGACTGTCCGGCCGGCACTCTGTCCTTCTACAGCGTCGCTGACACACACACACTCACACACTTACACACATTCAACACCACATTCACTCGACCCCTCTATGCTGGATTTAATCATTATTCTGATGCCTCAGTGAGTCTGTGTGAAATTGAATATTAGAGACAACTCCCTGTGATGTATTTTCCATGGTACGGTCCCCATGTCGGCAGACTCACATCTCCCGCCATATTTGTAGAACTCCTCCATCAGGCAGGACCTACCACCGTGCAACTCCCACGTGTGGCTTGACAACCCATGTGGTGTATTAGCCATTTATCACCTCCCCCTAGTCTGGGAAGGATGTGGCCTCCACAGGGTCTTTTCCCCCTGAAAGAATAGGATCGGGAAAGACCTCCTTCCCCGACACATTTCATAGCGTTAAGATAGCCCCAACTCCTCCACACCCTATGCGAGAGACATAGAGAGAGAAAAGGCCGCAGATGCAGGGCTTGCTCCCATGTTGGTCATGTAGCACCTGTTCCCCTCTCAGGGGTGCTGGGAAAACTAAGGTCTGTATATGACACCTTTTCTGGGCATTGGGGAGGGTTACGTGCAAGTGAGTGACAGAAGGGAAATGTCACGGTTACTGTTGTACAGAGTGGTGGCAGCGTAGTGGGCTAAAGCTCATAACTGTTAATCAGAAGGATGCTGATTCGATCACCACAGCCACCACCAAGGCAGGGCACTTAACTCTAGGTTGCTCCAGGGGTATTGTCCCTGTAATAAGTGCACTGTAAGTTGCTTTGGATAAAAGCATCTGCCAAATGCATATATGTAAATGTAACCTCCGTTCCCTGAGGGAGGGAACGAGACATTGTTTCCCTTCTGCCCCGGCACTAGACCTACCACTGTAATCGGCCGTACCTTATTCTCGGTGCAAAAACCTGACTGACAGACACATGCCCGCTTCCCTTTATACCTGTATGTTCGGGGCCGGGACATGCAAATTATGTCTGCCAATTTCTCATTGGCCTTTTCTCAAGTTCTAGGTAAGCGAGGCTCCCAAGGAAGACCGCTTGTCACTTCATTCGACACAACGTCTCGTTCCCTCCCTCAGGGAAAGGAGGATTCAACAGTAACTGTGACATTTTAAATGATCGTTTTTTAAGTTCTCACAGTACAATACAAACACTGTCTGCATTGCAAACATTTTCCCTGTTTCAGTCATCTTTTCTTTTTTTGTGCTGTCTCAAAGACAAATATAATTTTAATTTATTTTAATCACTGATGTATCTGGAAAATGACATGACTGTGTCAGCTGGCTTGCAAAAATAAACTACACAAAATGATTTACTGTCCTCAACTTGTCCCTCTTTAAGAATCTTAAAACAATCTTTTCTTCAAGAATCCAAATACTGGGGTGTCTGGGTATCTCATCGAGTATTGACGCTGACTTTCAAACCTGTAGTCATGAGTTTGAATCCGGGGTGTCCTGAGTGACTCCAGTCAAGCTTCCCAATCCTTCCTAAGGGGCAGCTATGGCTCAGGTGGTAGAATCGCAGGGTTGGCAGTTAGATTCCTTGCCCACATTACTGCACATGTAACCACAGAGGTTAAAAAGGTGCTATATAAGTGCAGACCATTTACCATTCCTTGGCCCGGTTGCTAGGGAGGGTACAGTCACATGGGGTAACCTCCTCGTGGTCACTATAATGTGGTTCTCGCTCTCGGTGGGGCGTGTGGTGAGTTGTGCATGGATGCAGCGGAGAATAGCGTGAAGCCTCCACACGTGCTATGTCTCCTCTGTAACGCGCTCAACAAGTCACGTGATAAGATGCATGGATTGACGGTCTCAAACGTGGAGGCAACTGAGATTCGTCCTCCGCCACCCGGATTGAAGCGAGTCACTACACCACCATGAGGACTTGGTGTACATTGGGAATTCCAAATTGGGGAGAAAAGGGAGGGAAATGATAACAGCACTGACGTCCCCCTTCAGACGACTGTAAGAGAGTAGGAGTTTATTTGGACTGGCCGGCCGGCACTCTGTCCTTCTACAGCGTCTCTGACACACACACACTCACACACTTACACACATTCATCAGCACATTCACTCGACCCCTCTATGCTGGATTTAGAGTTTATTCTGATGCCTCAGTGAGTCTGTGTGAAATTGAACATCAGAGACACACACACACACACACACACAATTGGATGAGTGAAATATACTCACTGTATCTCACATCAACACAAATCCAAACTCTTTCTACAAATAATTTACTACTCAGGGTTTCTGATGTGTCACATGATGATTTGATGATATTTTCATTCTAGTCTTCAACAAATCAGCTGAAATGAATGTGGTTACCATGGCAATGACGTAAACTTCCAGCACTTCAGGTCTCTTAAAAATAACCACATTATTGTCACTCATGTCTTATAGTAACTGATTTATTTTTATTTATTAATTTTTTTCATGACACCTGTTAAGTCTGACTGAATTTAATGCAACACTGGCTCATTTCATGTGGACATATGCAATTTATGTTTGTTCTGTTCAAAGTGATATTAAACGTCATAAAGTTATTAAACGTTTAAGATAATTCCTCCTGCCAGTACAGTTGCTACATTGAAAAAAAAAAAAAGTCACTGCAAAGGTAACGCAAGTAGCGGAGTTAAATACTGCAAAATGTTCCAAACCTCGATTCAGGGCCGTGAACAGCAACTGAGCTCAACGATTTAACCGTTCTTTGGTGGTGTCGCACCAGGTGGACCTTAATCCAGCCCTGTGCCGTCATTAGATCAAAACCAAATTTGGTCCAGCCACGAATGTTTTTGATCTGAATAGGCCTTTATCACAGTGCTCGTGTCGTCACTTCCAATGGCGGATAGTAGCGTAAAGCGACTTCCGGTTTAGTCTGTAGCAATGGCGGCGAGCACAGCGAAGAATTGTTGTTGCGTTCCTTAATGTTCTAATAGTTCAACTAAACAGCCGTATCTCAGTTTCCATTCTTTTCCAACCGATGAAAAAGCGAAGAAAATGTGGAACCATCAATAGAACCATCAGCATCGAACCTTGTGTATTGGTCTAAGGCACAGAGACATAGTCTAGAGACGGTTCCAGGACCAAGCCCTAATAGAAAGCTTCAGCTTTTTGATGAGTTTTTCTTTATTGCTGTCGGCGTGTCTGCAGGTCTACGAGAGAAGGTCCTGGCAGATATATTTAATGTGAGTACGACAACGGTCAGTCGAGTAATCATAACATGAGCAAATTTTCTGTACCTTGTTTTGGGGTCTTTGCCTATTTGGATGACCAAAGAGCAAGTCAGAGCAACCATGCCAGCAAAATTTAAGGAGTACTGCCCAGATGTCCGTGTTATTTTGGACTGTACAGAGATCAGATGTGAAAACCCCACAGCACTTACACTACAGTCAGAGATGTTTTCATATTACAAAAACTACCCTACCTTCAAAGGCTTGGTTGGTGTTGCTCCATGTGGGGCCATAACCTTTGTGTCACAGCTGTTCACTGGATCCATCTCAGACAGGGAGATAACAAAACAGTCTGGACTTTTGGAACTGCTCGAGCCTGGAGACTGTTGTATGGCAGAAAAGGCTTTACCATAGAGCCACTGCTTGAAAATGTGGGAGCCAGACTTGTTATCCCTCCATTCAGAAGAGCAGCACAATTTACAAAAGAGGCAAAGCGTACACAATCAATAGCCGTCTAAGGATTGTGGTGGAAAGAGTAATTCGACGAATTAAAGAAAACCACATCTGGGACTCTACCATTCCTCTCACACTGACAGGCACATTGAACCAAATATGGGCGAACTGCTGTTTAATGGCTAATTACCAAGGCCCACTTGATGTAAATGTTGTTGTATAAAATGTATATACAGAAAAGAAACATGATTTAAGTTGCCACCAATCAAATGCCTGTCATTTCATAACTTTAAGTTTAGTTTAATTTGTACAAAAATATTGAATTGTGAAAACTTGCATTTAATGTTGCAACATTTTTTTAGTAAATGAGCCTAAAAGTTGCAAACTTAAAAATTGGATTTTTTTTTATTGCACCACTTTTATACATATATGTACAAGTATTGACTGCATTGATATGTACAAGTATTGACTGCATTGTGACAATTAAAAAGTTAAGTTACAATTTCTCATTTATTCATTGACAATTTACAGAGAACTTGGTTATGAATAGGCACTATAAAAAATTTAAGACAAAAAGTTGTCCAACCAAAATAGACATTTGAAGAATCTTTAAGAGTAGTTTACCCAAAAATTGAATTTATCAACATCAGCACTCTTAAGAGTTAGTGTGTATATATGTATACATACATATGTATACATGTGTGTGTGTATATACGTATGTATACATATGTGTATATATATATATATATATATAGAGAGAGAGAGAGAGTGCATCATGTACCTCTAGGATGGCACGAGGGTGAGTAAATTGCATACATTACATTTTTGGGTGACCTATTCTTTAACAATAAACAAACAAGCAATCAATCAACACCAGTATTAGTTTAACAACTCCTAGAGTTAGAAAACACATTCATGTATATATTAAAGAAAAAATGTCTGCTTTGTCCCTCATCAAGACAATTAAACTCTCATCTCTCCAGTCAGACTCTGTGAAGTGTTTCCCGTACACGTACGTACTCCCTTTTAAAACTGCAGAACTTTTGCCTTCATCCCGCCGAATAGCATGAATCCACATTTTCTTCGCTTTTTCATCGGTTGGAAAAGAATGGAAACTGAGATACGGCTGTTTAGTTGAACTATTAGAACATTTAGGAACGCAACAACAATTCCTCGCTGTGCTCGCCGCCATTGCTACAGACTAAACCGGAAGTCGCTTTACGCTACTATCCGCCATTGGAAGTGACGACACGAGCACTGTGATAAAGGCCTATTGCAGGTGTTTGAGTGGAACTGAAGTGGGATTTAAAAGTACAGTGGCCGGTGTCACAGAACTGTCACTAAAGTGTTTATGTTGTACTAAATTCAGGTATGGTCTATATGTATAGATAACAACATGAAGAAACACCTTCACTTACCACTAACATCCAGCGGTTCTTATATTCAATAATGACATGAATCCAACAAAGATTTCAAAATGAACCTGTACAGTGCAATAAACCAGCATAATCTACATTATTCAATATTAAAATATTAATCATGTGCATATTTATATAATGTTTTTATATATAGTTTGTTGTTTTAAAGGTGTAGCCTACATTACACATGCATGTCTCCATACTATACCAATGTCCTTCAAACCACAAAATGACTCCGGTGGTGTAGTGATGAAGCATCTGTTCCACATATCTGAAAAACGGCATCTAAAATCAATTTATAATAATAATAATAATAATAAATAATGATAATAAATAAGTCTATGAATGGGTTGGAATTATTAATGTCTTTATCTACTGTATTTAGAGGCTGTGAGCTTATGTTAATGATCAAAATCTGCACTTCACCACTTAACATCTCATGTGCTCGTTGAGTCAGGAAGTCTGCGGGCATCAAAACACTTGTGAACATTTAAGGCAGAACTTTTATATGTGTCACAACCTTCTCATTCACTTCACATCCCCTCAGTGTTGCAACCTGTAAATATATTATTGGACCTTATTCAGAGGAGACCCATATTTAATTTGTGACCACAATGAAAATCAGGCAGCGAGGTCGAGAATAACACTCTCTAAATAATGTTCATGTGCACAGTCAAATATATTATAACTGTCACAGTTCTTAAACACCTCTTCTGCATCCCCTCCTTCTGGAACATCTCTGACACTGGCTGGGTCATTGCACTTGGTTGGTGGTGTTTTTTTGTGTTTATGTTTTAACTTGGAAATGTCAGCTTGATGACGGACTGTTGTGACCTGTAAAAACCAAAATGAACTCAAAAGAACGCTCAGAAGAATATGAAACATTTCCTAATCTAAGAAACTTCTTCCTCTTCAGCAACACTTTCTGCAACATCACTTTCTTTGGCTGCATCACTGCGCTTTCTTTGCAGTGTCATTTTTTGTTATTTTGGAGTTCGTCAATCAATGTCCGCTTGTTGATGGACTGTTGCGGCCAGTAAAAAAATAGTTTCTCAATAGATCCTCAAACATACTCAATAAAGATCCTCATTTTATCAGTTTTCACTACTCTGTATCTTCTCATTCACCTCTCCAGCAACAGCGTCTTCTAGATTATCTTCTGGTACATCTTTTAGATCACTAGTCCTTTGCCTATTTGCTTTTGGTGTGGGCATGTCATGTGGCACACTGTAAAAGTGGGATTTTCTACAAATGCCACATTTCTGGACGGCTTCTTTGGTCGGATAAGAATATCTTTGGGGAAATTGTTCCTCACGATATATTCCCTGTATCTTCCCTTCAGAGACGCTGATGTGAGGTGGCGCTTTTTGCAAAGTATGTCATTTTTAATGATTCCAAACCATTTTTCGACGTGACAGTTAATGTCTCTTGTCTTGCAACTGTCAACCGAATGAAGTGTCACTGCCATGTCAACGGCAAACCTTTTCAGATCTCCCAAGAGTATCCTGCTCCAAAGAGGGAAGATGGCCATGTCATTTTCTAAAGTGATGATATCCGTGCAGTGATGAGGATTTTCATCACATTCCTCCTGTGTCTCCTCTTCCAGAGAGGCCAATACCTCCTCAAAGATGTTTCGGAAGAGTCTAGAGTACGGAGAACCACCAATGATTGTTCTGGAAGTAACTTCATCATGTGTCAATACACTCATTCCTGTTTCAGTGTAGAGGTGTGCGCCAAATGGATCCACTTGAAAATTATATTGTCATGAAGCTGCATGTTTTTATTTAATCAGAAATGACCTTCAGGATGCTTTTATTGAGGGTGTGGGTTATGTTACCTGCCAGAAGTTCCTCCACTGGTGTGTAATTCTCAATCTCCTGTAATATAAACTGTAACATAAAATATTTATTTTATGTTTATGCAGTTTTGGATATTGTTCCACGTCTGTAGTATGTCGGAAGCGCTGATCAGATTTTCTATACAATAAGTTTATATTGATCTGAATTAATCTTCTACAAGCATGTTTTAATTGGATTTTTAACCAAAAGATCATAAATCACCTGTCAGTAAAATGGACCAATGAGCTGTGAGTAAAATGAACCAATCAGCTGTCAGTAAAATAACATCTCTGACCAATCAAGTCACTCCTCCTTGTCTCATAAATCAGTTTATAAATAAAATCTGAGAAATCCAAAAAAGTGGCCCTTCATGAGAAATTATTGATTTGAGAATCTAAATGTAGATTTTCAGCAGATAGTGATGTATTTTATTTCAAATGTAATTGTTTTCATTTACCCTCTTTAGCCATAGCAAAAGATATCTTTGAAAATATAAACATAATATATTAGGCAATCTATAAAACAGTCAGTAAAATGGATTAATATGATACCTGCAAAAACATCATCTTTTTTAAATATTAAAAGCTCAAGTTTGCTTTGGAAAGGAGTGAATAATTCTGTGTGTTCTTGTTGTGGGCCGATATGAATTCACTTACGCATTGATATACCAGCTGTTTTATATATTTGATCACATTAATAATTAGTTTGCAGCAGTTCACGTAACATTTCCTTCAGCATACACTATTAGTATATCAGGGCCCTTGGGGTGGGGTGAGGGAATACAGGGTGGTAACAAATATAAAACAATAGGGTGGCAGGGGCACAAAGTTATACAATATTGTACTTGTTATTATTAATGAGAATTATACTATTGTAATTAATAATTAATATGTTTCCAGGTCAAACTGATCCTAACTGGTTTTAATACAATTTACCAAAACTCACACTATGAAAAATAGTGAATAGTAACCATTGCAAACAGCAAAACCATCAAAACAGTTTTACATTATGACAAAATTCAATAACATTACAAAAATATAACAAATATGAAAACATGACAAATCATACTGTATTTACCATATTTAACATTTTCTAATTGTATTTAATATTTTCATTTGAACAAACTGTGAACATACTCTACAGTCATTGCAACCAGTAATTAAAACTTTTAAAATGTCTTATAATGTTTGTGCTTTTGGAAATGGACCTTCACCATCCCTAATTAGGCTTATTAGTTGACATTTTAGGCTCTTTTGGAACACAGATGTCCTTTTTGCAAATGTAACAGCTGCAAGTGTAATTGTTTAATAAATATTATTTTAATTTGTTCATATCTCTGTGTACTTTCACACACGTGGTAGATGTGTGCGGGAATTCTGTGTTGTGACGATGGAACTTGAGGTAAAGTTTATAATTGTGTGCAAAACAATCCCGCACCCTGTTCAGGCCCTGTTATAGTACATACACATAGTATTACTTTAATTTAACATGAGTAGTACCTTGAACACGATAACTTTGTCTCTTTTGATATTTGATGATAACTTGATGATGCTGTCTCATGTCTCGTCGTCATTTCTTCATGGCTAAAGCGGCGCGTGACCAAGTACTGAGTGTAGCTCGCAGCCCCCTCTGGTGGTGATAATAATCACTACATCATTGCTCTGGTACTCCGCGGGCTATGTTTTTTTTTAGGGCCCAAGCCTTGAAAAGGCAAGGCCCTATTGTTTTCGTTAGGATGACTATGATTATTATTTTTTTTACGACTATTGGGGCACTTTTGGGGCTCTTAACGTGCTCGAAAACTCTTGAAACTTTGCACACGGGTCAGAACCCGCGGCCATTAGGGCCAGGCTGAAGCTGGTACCGGGGCGTGGCAGGGGGGCTCGACGGCGCCCCCTGGAACGGGGTCCGAAAACTTGGTCCATAAATCAAACACGCTTGCATGTAATAATATGAAACTTGGTACACATATAGATCTCATCGTTTCATATATCCTTCATACTTTTACTTTTTACCTCAGCCCAACAGGAAATCGTCTATTTAGGGTTGTTTGGAAAAGGCATGCAATGGAATTTGAAATACTCCTCCTAGAGAATTCCACCAATCGCCACGAAACTCGGTCAGCATGAAGTCAAGACATTGAGGATGAAAAATTGCCGGCGGATTTTTGATATCTCGAACAGTTTGGCCGTGTGAGGAAACGAAATGATGGCTTGAAAAGAGAAACAGGAAGTGTGTTATAACTTCTGCATACATTAATTGATCTCGATGAAACTTCAGCAGTTTGTTCGCTGTAAGAGCCGATCGCATGGATGTGACTATTGTGAGTCAAAGTTATAGCGCCACCAACTGGCAGAAGGAAGTGTGTCACTTTCAAAATGCTTTGAAATCACCCTCTTATTTTTACCCGATTTACTTAAAACTTTTGGTGTGTAATGTAAACACACGGCAGATGTAGACATGTGAAAGGATTATTGATATCTTGGATACTGTTGCAGCGGCAATGCTTCAAACGCGAATATTCTTTTTTGATGCTTTTTAGACTCTTAGCACACTTGAAATTGCATGAAACTCGACAGACACATCACATTTATTAGCCAGTAGACATGTGCAAAGTTTCAGAAACGGGCGTGGTGCAGGGGCTCAGTAGCGCCACCTTTTGACAAAAGTGAGGGGGTTGGTTTTATACTTTAACCCACAGTCACAAAACTCAGTAATTATATTGTTCTCATCGAGCCGGACAACTTTCTAATTTACAGTCATAAGCTCAGACCAACAGAAAGTCAGATATTTTGGTTTGAATGTGGATTTTTGGAGAATTTTCTCTGCCTCTCCCACTGACCCTACGTCTCTCTGTGTCTGGGGGAGGGGCTGATTTTGCTGATGAGTGAAATGCTTTTATTTTTGTTTTTCAAGGTTTTGGGGCCCTTAACGTGCTCAAAAACTCTTGAAACTTTGCACACGGGTCGGAACCCGCGGCCATCAGGGCCGGGCCGAAGATGGTACCCGGGCATGGCAGGGGGGCTCGACAGCGCCCCCTGGAATGGGATTCAAACACTTGTCCGTATATCAAACATGCTTGCATGTAATAATATGAAACTCGGTACACTTGTAGATCACATCGGGCCGAACAACTTTCGTGCTCTAAGTTTTACGCCAGCCCAACAGGAAGTCGGCTATTATGGGTTGTTTGGAAACACATGCTCTGGAATTATATATATTTCTCCTAGAGAATGAATCCAATCGCCACCAAACTCGGTCGGCATGAAGTCAAGACATTGAGGATGCTACATTCCGGACGGATTTTTGATATCTCGAACTGTTTGGCCGTGGCGAGGAAATTGATTTAGGACTAAAAAAGGACACATGAAGTGTGTTATAACTTAGTTAGTTCTATCTACAGTTACAAAACTCGGCGTGTAT